>NC_047071.1:5469597-5717097 GCF_902459465.1 Asterias rubens | reverse complement strand
AAGCAAACAGCTACTCAAAGCCAACAGTACACTAGAGCAAACAGTTGCTCGAAGCCAATTTTTTTCTCAAGGCCAACAGTTACAGAAAACCAACAGTAACTCAAAGCAAACAGTTAGACGGCAACAGTTAGACTACCGGTGTATTAACTCTTAATGTTTGTTGATATAACAATGATGAACACCCTAAATTCGTTACGGCAAACTGAAGTTTGATAAATAGTTCCATCGACGATACAATGCTTTTTCCATAGTTTTACACAATTACAACCAACCATTGTTGTTTGTTAATTTTTTGTTAAGACCAGATTTTTATCATTTTGAAATGTTGGTTTTACGGTGAACAATTATTTGTAATACAGAAAAGAAATGAAATAAATTATAATTTGTTTTCTTCAGTAACGAATATAGTAAAGATTAGTTTCAATATGTTCCATTGCTAATTAGCTAAGCATTGCGGTCATAGAAAATTAACTTTCCGTTGAGACTTTATTTCTTTTAAAGTGAACAACTTGCCAACCACGTCAGATTGTTTTCGTTAATGTTTTTAATTTTTTCTCCTTTTCTCCAGGTTTGGTTTCAGAACAGGAGAGCAAAATGGCGACGACAGGAAAAGATGGAATCCAGCGCCATGAAGATGCAAGAACAGGCTATTTCTTCTCTCCATCGGAACAGCAGCGGGCTGAACGGCACGAAGCTACCCATCGATCCTTGGCTCACACCACCCATGTCCAACGCATCCGCCACACTCCACTCTCTCCCCGGACTTCTGGCAGCCCATGGACAATTACCTCCACCGGGATCAGTCGGTGGAGCTCGTGGGGCCCTCTGCGGCTTGGGACCCATCACATTCCCGTTGTTACCGCCGACCTCGTCTAGCTTCTCCTTATTAAGTCCCCCGAGTAGCCTCGTGCGCCATGGAGGTGCTGTGGGACTCTTGGAGACAGGCAATATAAGAAACTCAAGTATAGCGGCGTTAAGACTGAAAGCTCAAGAGCACCTTGATACCGTAGTCCGGGTGCCTGTCTACAATGACCGATTGTCACCGGGTACTGATTGATTCCGAGCCCCGTGCTAATCCCACCGATCTCCCACCGATCTACTGCAAAACAGTTAATGTATCCTCGTTGATGTCAAACTATTAGGTTGTCTTTTTGGTGCATGCATTGTGAGGGGGGGGGGGGGGGGGGGTAATCGTAGTTTCTACACTGTAAGTCTCGGACGCTCTTACATACAAGAGTTTCTCCAATTTCCATTTCGTTTTCTTGTTAAAGTATGTTTTTCCAGATATTTGTTTTGTCTGTAACACCAAAGTAAAAAGTATGAAACTTCATGTAGTGCAATGATAAACTATTGCTTTCGAAACTTAGTTCATCCACCAAGCCACAACACCTCAGTCTGAGAACAAAGGTATCATTTACGGCATAAACTTAATAAATAAATACAAATATGATAATAACGTCGGCCTTGACAAGATTGGTTTCATAATTGAAAGGGGAAACTTTCTTCAACCAGGCAAAATGTTTGTCTTAAAATTTAAGAGAATTTTGTTTCTTAAGACGGTAGAATATTTTCTCTCAAGTAAAACATAATAGTGTAAACCTGTACGTCAAGATCGATCGTTGGTTTTGGAGCTATTGGTCCGGAATGAATCAGGAAACAGGGAAGATCGGTCTCATAACGAACCTGATTGGATTTCACAAAAGTTTTAAAATTATAATCTTATCTCGAGTTAGGGCGAGTTACTCGTCACAACTTAGGACTAGCCTTAAGTTTTTAATAACTTCTAGGACTAGTCCTAAGTTAGTTCTATCTTTGTGAAATCGACCCAAGGAAGGTAAATCTTACATTTCACACAATGTTTGGTTAAAGCGTCGTGGACTGCTGCAGCGCAACTATTGAACTTCTTCAACTGCTTGTTAAGTACCTCATTATCCAGTTTTTGTTTTAAACAGTGGGTTGATTTAGTGTTCATTTGCAATTTTTCTTCAACAAAAGTGTAGTAAAAAATTATTCGATGTTTTTTTTTTTTTTTTTTTGTATATGGGGGGGGGGGGGGGGAAGTTACCACTCACTCGCCTTTGGGAAGTAAACCAAATACCAAAACAAAAAATAGGCTATATTACAACCCATCGTTTGCTTCTAGTGTCATTTATTCATTTGATGTATGATTCGACTTGGGAAGAAATAATGTTGAGCCATTCTTGTAAGTGGTTACGGGCTGGGATAATGCTTCATTAAATTCAGAGGAGAATGGATTGGGGGAAATGACAATTTTATGTTAAAAGTCCGTGTGTACAATATTTGATTCTAAATGAATCCACCGATGATATTATCTACGCAAATTATTTGTAAACAGAGTTAAATGTGATACATGTTTGTATTCGTGCACCAGTTTATCTGCAAAGCAGCTACAGGCCAAAAATAGTGTGTTTATGCAAACATTACAATGTACTTAATGGAATTTTTGTTAAAGATCTGCTGTATTTGAATTTATTTCCTGAATATATGGTCATTCAAATATTGGTTTGTCTCTACAAACAAAAACCCAATCCGCATCCGCAGCATATTGCGTATCTGTTTCCGAGAGTCTTCAATGTGTAACAATGACGTAATAGTCAGTAAAGTCAAACGTTGAGTTAAAACAACACAAGAACCCTCTTTTCCGAATTCACTTTTTTGATAGACTAATTACTAAGCGGGTATGGACATACTCAGGAACAAAAGATTCCTCACGCCTTTGTTTACCCAGAAACTTATTTGTTGTGAAGTTTGAGCTGTTGACAATGATCTTGTCCGAACCCATCAGTTAGATCTTATTTCTTCAAAACAAAATAATAACAAACATAAACACACGTTATTCGTTAAGAAACTTGAGTACAAAAACACAATACATTATGTTAATATTTCTTTGTTAGTTGATATGTAAACGAACTTTTTAAAACTGTCCACAGGACACGTCTAGGGTTTATATAATAGAGAACTACGTAAAACCATACAAAGCATGCCATTTTAAAATGTAATATGTATACACGTTATTCTATGTGATCAATCCTTTCTCTGTAAATAAATATAAATTATATATTATGACATTACAGCAGTGTAAAAGTCACAATTACAAAGTCGTTGTGCACATGTTTAAACAAAAATAACACCAAGTAAATATATGGTCTGTGAGATTGTGTTCTTTGTTCAATTAATTTGTGTTAATGATGTTTTGCCTAAGGTACGAAGGCCATGATGTATAGCTTCAAACTGTATTGTCATTAAGTCGGGCGGGATTACATTTTTGGTAATATTATGAAGCCTATGATCTATCTATATCTAAGTTTCGATTTTGGAAAATTTGAAACAAGTTCAAATTACTGCAAAGCATACACAATATAACCATACAGAATGTCATGTGATGTACAATGTAAAAAAAAAAAAACGGTGAAATTTACGGTCTTTAGCTGCCAGGTAAAGTGCCGTAAATTTCACGGTAAAAGTTTTGCAAACTACCCCTTTACGGCATAACTTACGAAACTTCCACTGTACAATTTACGGCACTTTACCTGGCAGCTAGGGTGGCAGGTAAAGTACCGTAAATTTCACGGATATATATTTTTTTTTTCAGTGTACGTCTCTATTGATTGCTACCATGTCCAGCAAGCTGTTCGGTTCTATTGCTCTATGGTTTATCTACATTCTCCAGTCAATCCTGGAGTACGTTAGCACCAAGGACCGCTTGTTAGGGTTGGTACAGTGTGGTAGCATGTAGACCATGGAGGAGCCTCCATGGTGAGAGGCCGTTCAGAGTGCAACCCTCAGGCACCCATTGTGTGTATTACAGGCGCTCCCCACAGAGTTAAATAATTCCCGAGTTTTTCACGATTCCTCTCTTCAAGTCTTGCAATATAAAACGCAATGGTTTGCCCCCTGTTGGTGTCGAAGGCGTCTTAAAGTACACCCCACAGACGCCCCTCCAATGAGCGAACCCCAAACATCTTTGAGGACAAGCGACCCTCATTAAAGCTGACATGTCGTCAGTACTGGATTGGCAGATCCCGTTATCTACCCATTCAAAGCACAGATCATTGGCTGAATACGCTATTAATTTAGCAAATGCAGGCTGAATAGAGCGAGCCTAACTCCGTTAGTGAAGATCGTTATTCGTGTCTTATTATGATCCGCTAATTGAAGCAGCCTGGGTGGGTTATACGTCACCCGAACCTGTTCATCCTCAAGCTATAGTAGTATAGGCAAGGAGTACTTCTTCACCCAGAAGGCCCTCTCTAGACTGTAGGTACTCCTTGACGTCCATGTCTCACGTGGTATCTTCATGAGGGGCTCAATATAAGACATCATGGACAATAAGATTATGATATTAAAGTTCATTTTGAAGAATAATGACATTTCAAACGGGTGTATATATCTTTGAAGATGACTGGTTCATATAATAACCGTGTACCAACCAAAGCTTGTTATAAAACAATCCGACTAGGCATGCCCAATCTTCATCCATGGCTAAAGCTCAATCATTGCTTTCACTTTTTTGTTTTCTTAAGATCTTTGTAACATTATTATATTAAGATCAAGTCGTTATACGGACACTGACATATCGTAATTATTCACTGCAAATCAGTTTATTGTTAAAGGTTAATTTGTTGCTGCGAGCATAGAGCTGTTATCAAACCGTAGTGTGCCAACTCGAATGTTTTGATTCAGTCAATTTCGTACAACAATCCTCCAGGTTTTGTTCTCTCAATTTGTTGCATGGTTGAAATACTAGTCTTAATAACCAGGTCAGAGTATGGGCCTAGGTTTATGAACCTGCAAGGTTCAAGTTCTCGATGTACTTTCGAGTTCCACGCAACAGATTAACAACCGGTGGGACTTCCCAAATCCCATCATCACAAGCTAATTTCGAAACAAATGTTTCAACCAGGGCCCAATTTCATAAAGATGTTGAGCAGAAAATACTGCTTGACAAATTTATTTGCTAAGCAAGAATTGAGTGGGGCACCAGCCACAAAAATTTCAAACCTGATGTTATTTTGGCTGGTAACCTGTTCCTGCTATTAGCTATAGTACTATTACGTGCTTAGCAGGAGTTTGTGCTTAAAAGCTTTATGAAATTGGGCCCTGGTCCTTGCTCTAAGTTACAATTAACGGTTTTTTGAGCTGATACATTTAAACAACAGGGAAATATAAACAACCACATTCAGGTGGCGGGGGAGGGGGGCACTCTCAATCCTATCGACCAAGATAGTTAGCCTTCCAAGATTGGACTAATTTTAATTGGTGCTGGATTAATATGTACTGCACTAATAGTCTCGGTATCCGTGTATAATCACCCAATGTATGCCTGTAACGTCTTAGTCGATTTGCTGCGGTTTCTTCGTTAAAACTCTCCTTCTCATTTTACCCCTTACCCTTAGCGAAACTTTCAACAATAAAAAGTAGATCATTAAATATAGCTTTGGTAAAGGGCTGATTAGGCAACACGTAGGTTTTCTGTCATTGTCGATCACAGGTTGTCAGCCACCGTCTGTCATCTCGATCTCCCTGTGTTAAACTCGGTATTGTTCCCTACTCAAATGATTAGCCCCCTGTGGCACGTTTAGAAGAGAACCCATGAGACAGAAGGGACTGAGAGAAAGTAGTTGAGGGTCGTCTTCCCATTATGACGGCCGATCAATGGTTGATTTGTAAGGCGGGGCTTTCGCGCCTCTGACCGGGACATTTTCTCACCCTGGTCCATTCATCCTTAGCGAATCCATGGCGCCACTCATGGTAATAGCCCAGTTGAATGAACAGGTACTGACCTAAATGACACTTGGAGTAGGTGAGTCATGTACTGCTAAACCCATCGTTGCGACCACCGTGTTTCATCAACCCACCACCATGGCATGACAACACGCTACAGAAAAAACACACAGTACTCAATCATTTTCCGAAAATCATCGTTAAAATTAACAGTCATACTTTCGGTAGAATTCGAACATTTTTATAAAATAAATGATTACGTATGTAGGATTGATATAACAACAACAAATACCAATAAGACAATTTGAATCTAATCCTGATACTTACTTCTCACATCGAAAAAAGAACTATGAGTGCCAATTTTATATATATATTTTTTCAAAACGTACGTACAAATAAATCTCACATACAATACATTTAAAATACTGTAAACTCAAGTACCCAATTCAATAATGTCAAATCGCCGATAATTGGCTTTGCTTTGTCTTTGATGTTGTCTTCTTCTCATGCTGCTGGTTCTATATGTATAACTGGTTAAGGAATATAGATTGGAGGAAAATGTGTTTTCATCTGACAGCATTTTACGCAACTCTTGTTTCTCAGCATAATTTGGAGGTACTCTTTTAAGTATAGTCTCATGTTTTTCATACAAACTGTAAATATTATTTTCTTTAATCAAACTACAACTTACTGATGTAACTGTTCCGATGCGTACTTAGGTTTCAATACAAGGTAATTATTTCCCTTGAGAGCCACAAAATAAACAACTAACTAACTAACTAACTAACTAACTAACTAACTAACTAAATAATAAAACAAATACTGCACCAAGATTTAATCTCTTAATATGAGTACTCAGTTCATTAATTATTAAACCAGCCAAATGTTACCAAGTTTCTGAAGCATTGTATCAAATGTCTTAAGTCCGGGTGAGTATTAAAACGATATAAAATATTTAAATATCAAAACAGTGTGTGATTTGTGAATATGTTTTTCCATCTTATAATGTATCGTGTTTACCTGAAGGGGAAAATTCCTAGCCAACATGATTATAAGAAGAAAGGAATCAATTATTTATTTATTTTGCCAGTTATAACTTGGTCTTTATTGCACAATCGTGCTCATGGGGACAAACTGAAAACATAGGAACCTCTGTATGTTATTACCTTCGCATTGCTTTACCAAAATGTGTTAAACTTAATGTTGTTTGAATATATCGTCGGCTTTATTTGCACAGAGTTATCTCAGCTTGGATTGTACTGGCCATTGTCAGACGTGTCTGTACCATAGGGATGGTGTTCTGAATAGATCAAATGAGTGACAGCTTGCATTCAGACCGGGGAGAGATTGCGGAAGGGGCAATAGGGGAACACCCCGGTCGTTTGCCTGCAGTTTGACTGATGATGTCTGGCTGGCATGCTAGGAACCAGCTCGCAAAAACAAACCCAAAAACACAGGTTTATATAACAAGAGTTTGATTTAATTGTCGCTTTAAAGGAACACGTTGCCTTGGATCGCTCGAGTTGGTCCTTGGAAAGCGTTTGTAACCGTTTGTTTTAAAATGCATATGATTAGAAAGATATTTTAAAAGTAGAATATAATGATCCACACAAGTATCATTAGAAATTGCGTGGTTTTCCTTTTACCTCGTCGACTAACACGGTCGGCCATTTATGGGAGTCAAATTTTTGACCCCCATAAATGGCCGACCGTGTTAGTTCGCAAAAAAAAAAGGAAAACCACGCAATTTCGAGGAAAATTCGTGTGGATCATTATATTCTACTTTTAAAATATCTTTTAATCATATGCAATTTATAGCAAACGGTTACAAATGCTTTTCAAAGACCAACTCGACCGATCCAAAGCAACGTGTTCCTTTAATACAATCACTATTTTATACATAAATACTGTAAAGCGTAACTTGTTGTTTGTTGAAGCTGCTTATCCATAAAGATTTGCACATATTAAAGGCACTGGACAGTATTGGTAATTACTCAAAATATTGCCTTTGAATAATAATTGTTTTTACACTACGATTGGTTTTCCTGTTTTATATCTATAGGCCTGTTTTCTGGGCAAAGGTACTTTGTAAGCTGTGAGAATTGAATGTGCATGTGATTTCTAGACATTCAAGCCATCTTCCCATTGCCCTATTAGTCCAGACTTTGGTATCGGCTACAGAGTGTGTGCAGCAGGAGACATGAAGGAAACTCAACGTGGAAACAATGCTCAGAATAACTGTAACAAAAGATACTCTAACATGTTTTACTTTAACAGTCAGATCTGGTCATGTTTTAAAACAAAGACGTCCGTAGTCTTAGATAAGACGACGAAGATTTATCATAGTCTTAGATAAGACGACGAAGATGTATCATCTT
This sequence comes from Asterias rubens, assembly GCF_902459465.1. Classification (NCBI taxonomy): domain Eukaryota; kingdom Metazoa; phylum Echinodermata; class Asteroidea; order Forcipulatida; family Asteriidae; genus Asterias; species Asterias rubens. The sequence goes on along the minus strand of NC_047071.1, from coordinate 5,708,974 downwards.
ATTGACGTAGCTTTGCTAGGTGATACGAGCATAGATTCAATTCATTGGAGAATGTTAAGATCTAGTAGTACGTGTACTTTGCCAGAACACTTCATTGTGCTGCGACAAGTAAAAGTGAAATCATCCCATTATATATTTGTTGATTTGTTGGAGCACGGTTGAACCATTCCGAACATCGAGATTGGTGCGACTGTGAGGGTACCGTAGATCTACTGCAGAAGACGGCGCTCGTATAGTGGAACGGCGAAATAACCTCGGACGTCCACAGCTAATAAATGACGTAGCTAATAAAATGACTAGAGGGGACCGGCATTACGGGAAACAATACACATTTTGGCATATTGCGAAAGAATAGTCATTATAATACATAATTTCCCGGTCATTTTCAGCAAATATCAATATAAAAATAATAATAATAATAATAATAATATCGAAGTCTTGTATAGCGCACGTATCTACCAAACAAGGTACTCAATGCACTGAGTATACACAAACTCTCAGAAAGATAGGTTATTGCAGTGAAGAATTCTTAGACCCAATTATTTAGCACCTTATAAGGGTTTACATTACGGCGCAAACAGCAGCCACAGTCAGGAGCACGGGCGAATTAATTCATTTAAACACATTCAAATTCACGCATTTCCCCCTAATCCACTCAAACTGGAATTTCTTCTTAGCTATTATTACATTAAATTTCGTTTTTGTGCACACGTGATTTTGTTTTTCCCATTCTGATTCGTTGCAGTTATTCTGTCGCATTTAAAGGCATTCAGTACTACATTTTGGCTATTCTTAATTCGTTTGCTCCGCTATATCCTATCTTAATGAAATTGAATGGTTGACCAGATCTTGATGCTGGATCTTAGGAATTTGTCTAAATCTTGAGAACTAGTAAATTGAACCACTTTATTTGACCAGTGACTGGTGAAATTGAATCAATCCTTTTGACTGTTGAATGCTGATTCAATGGTGCACACATTTTGAAATGAAATTGTGAGAGCCGGTGTTAAAATGAATGGTTTTTTGTTGAAATTGACCAGGAAAACTACAATAATATTCATTTATAAAACTATTGAAGACAAAAAATTAAGGCGATTTGTCGATGCGGTATAATGCATGTATTGATTGAGTAGACTGGATAATATTGAGATGTCATTATAGCACTAACAGATGACACGAATCACGATTACTATGCATTTGATGTTTAGCTCTATCTACCGCGGTTCGAGAGAAGGAGCTTACACAAGCCAAAAACTTGATGAAGATTTCACCAAAGTAAACGAAAGGCGTTCTGCTGTCTTTGACTTATATAGTCTTTATTTGTTTATTATTCTCCCGTTTTTGACCAAGATGGCAATAAGTATTTATTTGATTGAAGTTCGCTGCATGAGTGTTCCGGTGAGTTTCAACATCAACACAAAAACTCATTATACATCTTATACACATGTATGGGTTAGGCCTACACGTTTTGTTCCAAAGGCACCAAATGAACAACCGAGAAATATTAAGTAATTTGCAAATCTTGTGTTCGTCTAGCTCATACAGTCACTTGTTATTCATAATTGACACAGCGATTTACAAATAACATTGAGCGAACTGCTACATCAATGGTTTATGTTAAAAAAGGGTGTGCCTAAGATTGTGGCTTTGTAAATTGGCAAACATAAAAGTCGATCAAACTCAACAATCTCTCGTTAAAGAGAATTCAAAATTAATATTTTTTCTTTAAAAACGTTTCCAAGGCCTATGTTCTTTATTGTGAATCCAGTTTACTGCACAAAGAAACACATAACTCACATATGAAGATGGATTATTCCCAAATAAACACTAGCAGTCAAATAGATCGTGTTTTGCGACTATGTTGAGTAAATTACTTCAATCGTTTTTTAGAATGACAAATTTTAATTAATTGCGTACATTGTGTGCGTTTTATAAGAATTTTGTAAACTTGTATTGACCTAAGAAAAATTATTTCCAATACTTTCACAGCATGAACTCTCGCCACCTTTCTTATTTTCCCCAAATTACATTGTATTTGTCCACATTCTTTGGATTTTTTCCGCCTGAAGCGAAAAAGCGATTTCTATTATAAACCTGTTCAATACTGAAGGGTTTTATTTCTCTTGTTGAGGTGCCATCGGTTTGTGCTTATCATTATTCAGTTCTTCGTTTCGCCTTGGTCGAACTCCATCTTAATCAACTCTCTTTATTTGACATTACTATTTAGTATGAATCAGACGATGTTTTACATATTTCCTATGGCTATGAGATATTGGTTAAGTGGTTTGATCAAAGCCAGTTTCCGAAGGTCATCATTTGGCACCGTCATTAGACTAAATACCCCAGCCTTGGAACCTAAATTCGCTGTATAATCTCTTAAAGCTAGGCCATATGCCAAGCCGACAGGGTCGCTGAACTCCACCCACAAGGGGGGACAGTTCGATCGCCTTCCCCCTTAACCATCAACCCTCATCCCCCCAAAAGAAAATATTCGATATCCCAACGAAGTGTCTCAGTATCGATTCGGTCTGAAGGTTTTTTTTTCTTCTACCTTTCCACCCCATAGGTGGTTGAGTGACACATTAGCCCAGCACTGACTTGGCGTTCCATTATAAGGTAGGCAGTGATCGGTGCTTTGCGACCGGTGGCCCCCACAGTGTTCGTAGGCGTGAACACCATGGCAGGCGGTTGCTGATGCGTGTCGTGATTAGAAACCAGTACACTCTGATGTAATCGTCGGGGGCTTGATTAGCGAGGGTCGTGTCGAGGTAATTCTGGGCTGGATGGTCCAATTAAAAATACCAAATTGAGCTGGACGGGCGGTAATGACCACTGTGGTGTTGTATAGTTTGGTCATTGTAATGTGTCATAGATCAAGCCGTCAATACACACTAGTTATATCAGTAGTAACTATGATTAAAAGTAGTGCAAGCAGCGTATAGGCCTAATTTCATTTCAACGCGGCATGGTCGTAGACATTTCATGGAACATGATACAAATAGTAACAAAACATTCCTATCCACATCATCGAAAGATGTGTGGCATAAATAACCAAAAACAAATTAAGTTAGTTTTTCGAATCGGGTACACAGCCTGGTGAAATAAATCACGAAAAATGGCATCAGCACGTGTACAAAAAAAGAGAGAAAAAGTGGCGGGAAAGTCACATTTAAGTCAATTAGTATACTGCCCAAAAAAGTAAGAAGCTAAAATATTCCAATGATCTTGTTTAGCTCACACATAGAAATATTATTTTGGCTTGACCAGGATGGCTTAACGAGAGGGGTGGGGACACCTCAGATCGCCCCAGACTCCACCCATGATGTTTTTCCTTGCCCGACCGTTGCACCCTAGTAAATAGAATATCTAGTGACTTCACCACCTGACCACCTTTTGAGACGTGAACATAATCTTCTTGCACGTCCCAATGCCATTTCAAGACATCATTTTAATAAGAAGACTGATTTCACTGCAGTCATTTAAAATAATGTCAATCAAAATTAATTAGATCCTAATTAAGACCTTGGGTATACGATCTCCACACTAGTTAACACCGGGGTTGGCGTGTTGTGTGATGCCGATCTTCAATGACCGGTTTCTGCAAAGTCTAACTCTAATAAATTGTATTATTAATCCACTGCTGTCAATTTTGAAACAATGTGCCTCCAAACAAAGTACCGAGAAATAATGACTTCGGGCCTTCATTGGTTCATTCTCAGTGGGAGTCGTACGGCGCTTCCATGCATCTAATGGATCCCGTATGGATTGTGGAAACCCCAGAGGGTTATCGCAAATTGTCCATGTTATGTATTCACATTTCCCTCATGAGATGAGTAACTATAGAGCTTACCACCAATTAACATGTAATTTACCCTAACCCAAAACGGATTCTCTGGGCATAATTTCACAAATTCTGAAGCAGAAAAATAAACCTAAACATTTTTTCTGCTTTATGTTAGTAATATCTATTAAATTTTGTACCAAAAGCAGGATAGCCGTCACAGTTTGTCATAGATTGTACATGAATCATCATTTGGTTGTGGTATAAGCCACACAGTTCTGGCCCGTTTTCATAGAGCTGCTAAGCAAACAAATGTGCTTAGTGTGAAATTTACTCCTTGATAAAAACAAGATGCCAACCAAGTTTTCTTTCTATATGTCCAAGTGTTTTGTGTGAACGGTGGATACTAACAAGCTTGTAAAATGACATAGGCGTGGACAAATCAGGAACAAATCTTCGTCCTTATGAAGTTTATTTTCGTGAAATTTGTTTTTGTTCAACGAAAATCTTTGTTCGTTCGATTTGTTTTCGTTCATTTGAAGATTTGCTTTTGTCCGAACGAAGATTGTTTTCGTTCAAACGAAAACCTTGTTTCGTTCAAACGAAAACCCTTTTTCTGTTTGATTTGTTTTCGTTCGAACGAAGAACACTCTAGTGTTGTACAATTCGTACACGAAGTTCAGACTCGATTTCAAAAGCTCGCCGTGAAAAAATCCTCACTCCAGTTCATGGATAATTTCGTTATAACTGTTTAACACAAATCCCTATTTTATTAATAAGTGCACTGCAACAATCGATAACGTGTGGCTGAATATTCTTTGCAAGGCAATGGCCGCCTAAAGGTAAGATCTACGTCCAGAACCAGACGATTTTAAGCACTTTCGGCAGGCATCAAGGGGGCACGGATGTTCCATGGGTTGGGAGTGATAATGTTCCCCGTGTTTTCCAACCTTGTTGGTTAGGGTGTTGTTCGTTGGTTTGTTTTAAAGAATTTTCCCAACAAAGCTATTAAAAAGGCCAAGCGGTCTAGTTCACCGGATCCATGTCTCGGTCAGCATCAAAGAGTGGATTCGAACCCCCATGACACTTGTGCCCTTGAACAAGCTTCGTACCGCGCATGAAAGGTGTTGCATTATGCTCTACCCGACAAGGCTCATGGTGGATGATACCTGTTGATTGAGTCACAATGGACGGTGTAGGGGATAACCCTATTTCAGCCACAGAAGTATGTGGCTATGTGCACCTGATGAAAGTTGATTTGGATCCCTCACCTTGACCATACGGCCTCGTGGTTTCCTGATTTCTAATTTTTAAAACAAAATAAAATTAAATAAACGGCATATGGCAACAGCCAATATTTCACATGCAAACATCAGTCAATTGTGATTCAGTTACTAGACACCAATAATCATTTCTTGTCTTTGTGGAATAACCAATTAGCTTTTAGTAGGAATCACCTAGCCGCTGATTTCACAATGTCTATATCATTTTGACGCATAGTTACTCATTTGTTACTGAATCACAATTTCTTGATTTATGCAATTCGTAATCATAAAGATATTGACTGTTGCCAGCTTGATGTTTCCACCCCTTGTGGGAGTTTGCCGAGTTCTCTTGATGGGAAAATCTTCTAAACAAACAAACAAACAAACAAACAAACAAACAAACAAACAAACAAACAAACAAACAAACAAACAAACAAACAAACAAACAAACAAACAAACAAACAAACAAACAAACAAACAAACAAACAAACAAACAAACAAACAAACAAACAAACAAACAAACAAACAAACAAACAAACAAACAAACAAACAAACAAACAAACAAACCGACAACCCAATGACACTGCAAGTCTTTTAGAAACAATTGTTTTCTTGACCACACGGTGACAATTTATTTAGTTTTCACGCCACTCACTGCCTGCTGCAACCAATGCCTGTACTTATGCCCGTTGTCTAACTATGTGTTTTAGCGGTCAAATTCAGCAAATGAGCAGGCGGTAATTTTATTTTCATATGTTCGAATACAAGCTGTTTTGCCTCTCCAGTTGTTACTGCGTTTTCAACATCAGAATTCGGCCAATCAATTTCATTTTGAGACGGGTCAAATTTACAAAATGTTGATGTCCTGCTGATTGTCAATTATTTAGAATATTAATTGGCCATGAGAAATAGAATTAATATCTTGAAAACCGAAACAAGTTTATAAGTATTGATAAGTTAAAACACCGTACAAGTCTCCTAATTTAAAAACAGAGTGTACATACAAAAACTTATGTTTATGGGGGTTAATGATGGCGTTGGTGTGGACACTGCACTAAATAAGCAATCATTCATGCGCCTACTAATAAGCACTTTATTTTGTAGATCCTAAAATTCTGTTGAATAATAACATTTGTTGGTCAAACGACTACTTAACTTCGTAATATTGCAAGTTTGCCACAGTATTAGGGTTCTGGTGGCCTCAACATTAGAGAAGACGTAATAAATGTAGACTGACGTTTGGCTTGAGAAGGAGAGAAGTGCTTCTTAAAGACTGGCAGCAAGTCGGTTTGGGAAAAATAAACACATTTTCGGGTCGGTCAAATAATTAAAAAGTAAACTGAAGTTAAGTTGTCGGTAAAAATATACTTGATACGTTTTTCGAGATCGAGAGGCTGGAAAGACTATATTAATATTATTTGGGAAATTTTGAATGGTTAGCGTTTAGCATTGTGTGTTATAGACCTTATCGCAAATACCAATGCGCAAGCGCAGACTGTTGAATGAGGTGCATTGTGGGATAGATATGGATCAAATTTGGATACCAGCTAGACCACAATGCACCTAATTCCAAGCTTTACGCGCGCGCCCCAGTATTTGCGAAAAGGTCTATGGGCATCCCGTATACAAAGCATTCTGTTGGCCCTCTAGTGGTTAAGTTTGTCCAGTCTACATACCACGGTGGCGCCCTTTACTCGCGTGCGTTTCGAAACTTAAGTCTTCTGTGGACACTATGCAGCTTAAAGCTTTGCTTGTTTTCGAATTATTTTCTCAGCCAATAAATTATGTCAGCTATTTTGAACTCATTTAACGCTACTCTTCTTTTGAGTTTTGTAGCCGTGTGCCTCCCAGGTATGTCTGTGGCGCTTAGCGCTCATTAGGCCTTCACAAGCCAACCATTGTTACCTCGTTTGTATCTTATCATTCAGGCAAACTGTCACTAATGGCTTATGCCCTTCAGACGGGAGTGACTGACCGGCTTAGGCGCTCAATTCAGATGCCGTACAAACGTCACGCTGCTCCCGGGCCAGTCAGTCGTGATAATCCCCTCTACCACTAAAATCGGCCTGTGTTTTTTTGTATACATGTACGTGTATCAAAGCTTTCTATATCATCAGTCCCATTATCCTTTATCAAACACAGATAAATCGTCTGGGATGGGGCCGTTTGAGTGACGCTGACGTGATGTGACATGGGTTTGGTATTGGTTATGAGACTCTCGTCATAGACACAGGGAAATAAACTATGAGGATCAGGTTTTACAGAAAGCTACTTGGTCTGATGGTTTTAGGTTCAAGATTCATGGTATCATTAGAGAGAAGTTGGTTTGTTAAATGTAACATCAAATCTTACTTTGTAGGTCGATATTATTTTAGATACTTTACTTTACACCTCGTTTGTATTCAACTGTTACCTGGGCCCAGTTTCAAAGAGCTGCTAAGCACAACAATTTGCTAAGCATGAAATTTCTTCCGCAATGAAAACAGGATTACCAGCCAAATTTCCATTTAGTGTTGCATAGTGCTTGTTACTGGTATTCAGCTTTTGTTTGCTTATCCTGAAAATCACATGGAAATTTGGTTGGTAAACCTGTTTTTATCAAGGAAGAAATTTCATGCTAAGCACATTTTTGTGCTTAGCAGCTCTATGAAATTGGGCCCTGTTCTCTTCGCTGCACAAACTGTGTTTGTAAAATTGACACCATGTCGTCACACAATGGAGGAATCCAAAAAAATAAAATATATGTACAGCGGGTATTAAAATAATGCAAATTTTTGCCAATACGATAACATTGGGTGTTTGAACATCCTTGGTGCTAATTGTGATTCTCTCTTGAATTTGTATACGTAAAAACATACACCGTGCAGTGTTATTGTGGAGTTATAGACCACACCGTTTATTCAACAATAGCAGCACCAATACATCAACTCCAACTTTATACTATTTAAATATGCTGTTATATAGAAATGACAATGGGTAAATTACAGAAAAAGAAGTAATTGCGCGAATACAGATATAGTAAACAGAATCGTGACAAAATCATATGAATACGAAAGCCCAGGGGAACTACTCAAAAATACTAACAGTTTACATCCGTAGTATGTTACAAAAAGTAAAGCTTTGTTTGCTTGTTTTACAAGCTTAATATAACTGAAAGGGAAAAGCAGTGAACAATTATAATAAACGTTCCCGATAACTTATTGAACCAATACGTAGGTAATGTTGATTCACTGACAAAAAATAAATATTGAACATATTAACTATTGTCTGACACAACAATGGGTAACGCAATGCCCATGAACAACAAGTAACATTAAAAAAAAAAAACCTTTACAGTGGATACATTAGAATTAGTTGTAAAACCATCATAAATATGTTTTTTTTGTGAGTGTATTTTGTGTACCACTACAACAACAACACTGCGATCACCAACAACAAGAGCGAGCATCAACAAACAAGCATCCCCACTGCATAACCTTCATGAAGATGACGGCCACCCAACAACTAAAGAGGGCGCTGTTCTGATTCGCGTTCAGAAAAGCTTCACGTCTGAAACAAAATTGTGAGAGTAATTTCTGGTGCAACCCGACAGGGAAGAGACCTTGAGAGTTTCTAGGCACAAAAAGTCCTGTAAAAGTATGAATTTTGTTTCATTTAAAAAATTCAAACCTCAACAAATGAGTCTCGACTTCCCGTTACGTTAGAACATAGTTTGTTTTAGCTCCTGCTACACAAGCCAGGTTTTTGCTTTATCCCAATTGTATGTGACATTCGGAGAAAAATTGTGTTGATTACATTTAAAAGTAATCGTTTCCTTGAACCATGATGGCTCAAAAAGACCATGTATATGGTTAACGGAGTTTTGTCATACTATCTTGCGATGTGCCAGCCACATAATAGTTAATGAGCTGCCAAATCGAAAATCTCCCCTTGGTATTCTCATCAAAATGTAATAATGTCTGCATGCAAGAATTAATGAATAATGTCCGAAATATTTATGCATTTAACATCGCCTCTTTTATTTGAACCGCCATTTCTTCATAGAAATTATTACTACCACAATGTTATCACATTTAATCAAGTTGTTCTTAAGGGCAGTGGATACTTTTGGTAATTACTCAAAATAATTATTAGCATAACACCTTTCTTGGTGACAAGTAATGGGGTGGAGGTTGATGGTATAAAACCTTGTGAGAAACGGCTCCCTCTGAAGTGCCATAGTTTTTGAAAAAGAAGTAATTTTCCACGAATTTGATTTTGAGACCTCAGATTTAGAATTTGAGGTCTCGAAATCAACCATCTTACCGCACACAACTTCGTATGACAAGGTTTTTTTTTCTTTCATTATTATCTCGCAACTTCGACGACCAATTGATCACAAATTTTCACAGGTTTGTTATTTTGAACATGTTGAGATACACCAATTATGGAGGCTAGTCTGTGACAATTACCAATAGTGTCCACTGCCTTTAAAGAGGTACATCAATCCAGAAAAAAATGTTAGGTGGGTTTTTAGGTTTTTGTTGCAGTAATTTTTACGAGTGCTATACATTGCAGTATGTAGAGAGATAGTGAGGGTTACCGTACACAATGATTAGGTAATGTTTCCCAAGGAACGCTAAAACCGACGGGTAACTATGTCTAGAGAGGTAGACTCTAACGGGTAAATGTGTCTGGAGAGGTAGTCTCTAACGGGCAAACGTGTCTAGAGAGGTAGACTCTCAGTACGGGCAAATGTGTCTAGAGAGGTAGACTCTAACGGGCAAACGTGGCTGGAGAGGTAGACTCTAACGGGCAAACGTGTCTAGAGATGTAGACTCTAACGGGCAAACGTGGCTGGAGAGGTAGACTCTAACGGGCAAACGTGTCTAGAGAGGTAGACTATAACGGGCAAACGTGGCTGGAGAGGTAGACTCTAACGGGCAAACGTGTCTAGAGAGGTAGAATCTAACGGGCAAATGTGTCTAGAGAGGTAGACTCTGACGGGCAAACGTGGCTGGAGAGGTAGACTCTTACGGGCAAACGTGTCTATAGAGAGGTAGGCTCTAACGGGCAAATGTGTCTGGAGAGGTAGACTCTAACGGGCAAACGTGTCTGGAGAGGCAGTCTATAACGGGCAAACGTGGCTGGAGAGGTAGACTCTAACGGGCAAACGTGTCTAGAGAGGTAGACTCTAACGGACAAACGTGTCTGGAGAGGTACACTTTAACGGGCAAACGTGTCTAGAGAGGTATACTCTAAACGGGCAAACGTGTCTGGAGAGGTAGACTCTAACGGGCAAACGTGTCTGGAGAGGTAGACTCTAACGGGCAATCATGTTCGGAGAGGTAGACTCTAACGGGCAAACATGTTTTGAGGGACAGGCTTTGAAGAGTAACTGTATTAATTGGAGAGCTAGATCCTTACAGGGTGACCGTGTCTGGGGAGGTAGACTCTAAAGGGTAGGCCTAAATGTGTATGGAGAGGCAGACTCTATTAAGGTCTGGAGAGGTAGAGTCTAAAGGGTAACCCTGTCAAGAGCGGTAGGCTCCAAAGGGTTACCGTGTCTGGAGAGGTATGATCTAATGTGTAACCGTGTCTGGCGAGGTAGACTTAAAATTGTAACCATGTCCGGAGAATAGACTCTTAATGGTAACCGTGCCTGGAGAGGTAGACTCTAGAAGGGAACCGGTGTCAAGAGAGGTAGACTCTTGGAGGTAACCGTGCCAGAAGAGGTATACTTTTAAGGGTAACCGTGTCTCGAGAGGTAGACTTCAAAGTGTAAGAGTGCACGAGAGGTAGGTTCTAATTGTGACCGTGTCTGAAGAGGTAGACTCTAACAGGCAATCGTGTCTGGACTGGACATGTGGTTCTATGGCGTTACCGCGTCTGGAGAGGTAGACTCTTAAGGATAACCGTGTCTTGAGAGGTGGGCCCTAAATGGTAACCCTGTCAGGAGCGGTAGGTTCCAAAGGGTAACCATGTCTGGGTAGATAGACTCTAACGGGCAACCGTGTCTTGAGAGGTATACTCTAGATGGTAACCGTCTCTGTAGGGGTAGACTCTAACGGGTAATATTGTCTGGATAGATATACTCTAATGGGCAACCTTGTCTAGAGAGTAGAGGTAGTCTCTATAAGGAGCCGTGTCTGGAGAGAGAGAGACTTTAAAGGGTAACCGTGTCAGGAACGCTAGACTCTTCAGGGTAACCGTATCTGGAAAATGTAGACGTTAAAAGGTATCCGTGTCTGGAGAGAGAGATACTCCTCAGGGTAACCGTGTCTGGAGAGGTGAACTCTAAATGGTAATTTGTGTCTATGGAGAGGTAGACTCAAATGGGCAACCGTGTCTGGAGAGGTAGGTTCTAATTGGTAACCGTGTACGGAGAGGTACACATTAAATTGTAACCGTGTCTGGAGAGCCTTACTATTTTCCTTGTCCGAAAAAGTTTATTCCAACATGGGGGTATAATACCCTTAAGTAAGGGGGTGGCTGGAGAGTTGATGTATCCCTAAATTAACTCAAATTTGTCTTAAGAGTATTTAATACAACTTAAGCTCTATTTTCTTCTGCACGGTAAAAAAAAATGCTTTGCTTTCTCTGTAGTATTCTTGCTGTGCTATTGTTTCTTGATATTTTGCCCAAAATAATGTTAAACTAGGCTAGTTGCACCCCTCCCCCCCCCCGATGGGTCGTACGTCTATGCACTAAGAAGGATATTCAGACGATGTAATTCTAGGGTGTTGCTGGTATCAGCACACTCGCTGGACTTTAGTCATGAAAAGCAATACTATTGGAAATATTGATGATCCCTTTAAAAAATATGTTATCAGGCACCATGAGCTAACTTGTGGTTTGGCTTGCCTCTCTACTAGCGCTGGTGCACCATCCTGCAATTTCTAGCAAAATGGGTGCGTTCGTTTAGCTTCCCTGGGTCGACCCCGGTGTGTGACGGTTTTTTTTCCAGGACGAACGTGGGTAATTATCTGCACACGTTCGTCCTGGAAAAAAAAACTGCCACGCACCGGGGTCGACCCAGGAAAGCTAAACGAATGCACCCAATATACTCGCTCATTTCCAACTCAATATCAAGCTACATTCTTTGTGTGAACAAAGCGCAATAAGTTTGTTTTGGTCAACATTATCCCTTCTCAAGCAGTCTAAAAAGACTTTAAAAATATTATTATAAAATGAACTGAAACATACATACTAGAATGCTGAGCAATAAAGTTACACGTATTTATTATAATTATATTACAATGTTATTACAAATTTATTACTTACAATTTTTCAAAAGTTGTTGATTGGGCTTATGTTTGGAAATTGGAAATCACTTCATGTTTCAATGGTTTAAACCCAGGCTGAAAGTTTATATTCTAGGCTTTTATATTGCTGTGGTCCATTTTAGAGAACTTGCAAAAATGAAAACTATTGACTCAAACATGGAGGAGTAAAACAAAAATTTACCGAACAACGCTACGATTTGGGTTGTGATATTAGGACACATTATATCTTATAGACACTGGACAGTATTGGTAATTGTCAAAGACAAGTCTTCTCACTTTGTGTATCTCACCATATGCACAAAATAACAAACTTGTTAACATTTGAACTCAATTGGTCGGCGAAGTTCTCCAGAAAATAATGAAAGAAAAAAAACCTTCTTAAAGAAAGTGCACTATTGGTAATTGTCAAAGACCAGTCTTCTCACTTGGTGTATCTCAACATATGCATGAAATACAAACCTGTGAAAATTTGAGCTCAATCGAAGTTACGAGATAATAATGAACGAAAAAACACCCTTGTCACACGAAGTTGTGTGCGTTTAGATGGTCGATTTCGAGACCTCAAGTTCTAAACTTGGGGTCTCGAAATCAAATTCGTGGAAAATTACTTCTTTTTTGAAAACTATGGCACTTCAGAGGGAGCCGTTTCTCACAGTGTTTTATACTATCAACCTCTCCCCATTACTTGTTACCAAGTGAGGTTTCACGCTGATAATTAGTGTCCACTGCCTTTAAACGAAGTTGTGTGCGTTAAGATGGTTGATTTCGAGACCTCAAGATCTAATTCCGAGTTCTCGAAATCAAATTCGTGGCAAATTACGTCTTTCTTGAAAACTACGTCACTATAGAATGAGCCGTTTCTTACAATACTATATAAATAGCTCTCCATGGCTCGTTACAAAGAAAGTTTTTATGCTATAATGTTTTGAGTATTTAATCACCAATAGTGGCTTCATATTTTGGTTTAATATGTACTTTCAACTAAGTTCATTTGATATTCTCAAGGCACCAACCGGCAAGGAGCCGAGTTGCATACTGTATTTAACACGGATCAAAATCCATATTTGATTTCAATTGAATTAAAGATAAGATCATTTTGACAAAACAAAAACAAATAGTTGCCAACATTGTGTTTTGAGTACTTATTAGCAATTCTTATCAATTGAAAATGAATTATTTATACAAATTATCGTCCATAATAGGATAATATTTATATTCGTTCAGCTGCTTATATACATTGTGATTCATATATAAAAGTGATTTGTTTAACAGTGGTCTGTTCTTTAACAGTAATTTCAAGTTAAACTTAAAATTTGTTAAAGATCCTGAAATTGGAAGCTGCAAATGCACGAAAGCCCTTTTTAGTGCCAGGCGAAAAACAAAATTGGACACGGGATGTAAACATAGGTCTGCCTACGAATAGTTTGTGGCGCCCACCTTATAGTTATGTGGCGGCCACAAGATATGTGGCGATCTCCGGATAGTCACGTGGCTGTCACCAGATCATATACTTATGTGACGGTCGCCAGATATGTGGCAGTCGCCAGATAGTTATGTGGCGGCCACCATATAGTTATGTGCCGGTCGCTGGATAGTTATGTGGCGGCCACCAGATTGTTACGTGGCGGTCATGTATAGTTTATGTGCCGGTCTCAAGATAACATCCAGATAAAAATATAGTCACTATACCCACATTAAAATAATTGTTCATCTGTCTCTCTGAAATATACGTATTTAATATTCACAACTTAGCTAAACATGGTATCAATGTCTATTTAATCGTAATATTGCACTAACAAAAGTTTTTTTAATTCAAGGAAGAAAAAAGGACCGTTTAACGACCTTATCTTCATAATGTCCTGTGAAACTTTGCCTTTATATAGTTTGTTTTGCGTGGTTCATACGCAGTGAAGGCACTTAGTTGACATCTGGAAAAGTTTGATCAATGTTTAATTATTTGATTGTTTGGTGGTGTTGTGGACAGCTGGCTATGATTTTTGGCCTTGTTTCTCAACGTGTCGATACTCTGTTTCTTTAATGAATGATTGTCCAGCGGCAGCCAACCAGCACAGTTGGGTTTCTTCACGGGTGGGGAAAGCTCCTTCGTTTCGCTCCTTAGAGGTGGTGCTGGAATGCGAAGGTTGGGTAGCACTGTCAGATGCTGTTGCTGATGTTGTGTGGTGGAGTTGATGGGATACAAGGGACTACTGCCCGTGATGAGGGGCGGTCTGGGCAACCAATAACCAGTCCCTGCGGTCTGTCGAGGATGCAGATGGTTAGGGGGATGTCCGGGGAGAGACTGGCCGAAGAAATGACCACCGACTACGGGTCCGAGACCGTGATGAAGTGGTACATGGGATAGAAGTCCTGAGTTAACTCTACCGACGTGGCCGCTGTGAAGTGCCCAAGCGGACAGCCTCTCGGCAGACCGTGGAAGGGTTGGGTCCACACTGAAAGGACCCATGAAATCAACGGGATGGTGTGGGCCAAAGAAACCTATCGGACTGTCCCGGCCTAGAACTTTTTCCTTCTTGCGCCATTTTGCTCTCCGGTTCTGAAACCACACCTATTATAATAAACAAAGGATAAGAAGGTATTAATGAGTTGCCTCATGTTTATTTTGTACAACGAAATCAGTTTCAAACTGTCAAAAAAACACAAATCAAAGGAATATCAGACATCATAAAAATAAAAATTATTTGTAGTCTTCAACGATGATTTAACTTGTAAAACCACAGACCTGATGTTTAATTCATGAATTTTACGCTGTTAAAAAACTGAATACAGAAACTTCACGATGAATTAGTTTTCACAATGACTGGAATAATGTTGTCGTCTAATTACCGAATCATAAATTTTTGATTTGTGCAAATCGTTATTATATGCGTTAAACCAACGTTTATGAAAGAGAGTGGTTGTTGCCAGCTTGGCGTTTATATCCCTTTGTGGGAGTTTGCTGAGTTCCCTTGATTGGAAGATCATTCAAACAAACAAAGAAACAAACAAAGAAACAAACACAGAAACAAACACCCCAACAAACAAAGAAAAACAACTGAGAAAATCAATTAAACAAACAAACAATAACAACATAAAGGAATTTATGTTGGCAGCTTGATGTAAATGTTTAACTATACTCGGTTTCCCAAGATGCATTGCAGTATATTTCTAAGATGGCATTTGTGTTGGGCTAGTTGGTGTGAGTGTGGTGACTGAAACTATTGATGTATTTGTAGATACGGTAAAAGTACAAGGTTGGTGAGACATAGAGCGATCGGTGTTCACTAAATGTGACACACGTACACAGACTTATCCACAGACTATAGTCACTTATCCACGCATCGTAATTAGTTGGTAATTGGTTATATTGCTTAAACTTGCAGGTTGTTTTTTACACGACACAATTAGCGAGGCCTGTTGAACAAGTGTCTCGAGTAATTGAAAATATTGAAGTAGAAGCTTTTTAATTCCAGTTAATGGTGGTGTTTTTTCTAATTACAAACCCAATTTGTTTTCCAATTATTGTTTTTTTATTGCTCGATCCCAATAACCATATTACGCAGTAAAATTGCAGCCTAATAAAAGGGATTAAATATTCATTTCAGTAATGTTTAAGGATCGAGCGTAAAAGCGCAAACGGTGATTATAGGATAAGCATTTTCAATTATTGCATACGCTGCAGTAATTAGATAATAATAATTGTATTAGCAACCGGTGCACATCAGGCAATGCCTGACTGACATCACGTCATCTTTACGGTAGTTGTCTTATGAATATACTCTTTATTTGAGTTTGTGGTCCAAGATAACAAAAAATGCATTTAAATTCACGCTGTTAATTAGTTTTCATCAAATGCGTTACTGTATTGTAACTCTGTTTGTCTGCAAAGTGTTTCTGCACAAGGGTTTTTAAATTGTCAGTCAATGGCAAAGATGCATTTTTATTAATGTAAAAATTCTGGGAAAAGTCAGTTGGGGAAAGTTGAACATGTGTAGAAGTAAACCTTTTATTGCATCTGTTTTCTAATTGTTATTATTATAAAAAACCTTCGAGAGGAAAGACTCTGTCAGGATCGAAACGTGAGGCCACTGTTATATATGTACAAACAAATTCCCTATAATAGGAAAGCTTACCTGAACACGAGCTTCGCTTAGTTCAAGTCTCATTGCCAAGTCCTCTCGTGTGAACACGTCCGGGTATTGGGTCTTCTCAAACGCCCTCTCGAGTTGATGCAACTGAAATGTAGTGAAAGTGGTCCGGCTACGACGGATCTTACGTCCCGTCTTACTTGGGCCGTCCAGCAGGCAACCATCGTCGTCCTCTTCTTCGCCGGTTGTTGGGGACCTCTGATCGGTAGGGTAGTCTGCGTTGGTACACGATGATGTTGAAGGCTCGGTCTCAGACAGATCATCAGAATCTTGGGTTTCGTCTTCGAACGTTTCTCGGGTGTTTTGTCGTTTCAACTTCATATCGATTGAGCCTGCTAGGGACAAAAAGCACACAATAATGCTGCATATTATATAATCTGATATACTAAAACAGTTGTTGTTATAGATTCAATATGACGGGAGCACCGTTCTACTTTAGTTTGAAATCACCTTTTACTGATAGGGTTGCTATAAATAAATACGTTTTTTAATATAATCTTTTTTTAACATGGTAAATCGAACCAAAAACAATAAAATAGCTGCTTTTCTGTTTAAAACATAACACGCTCAAGTTGTTGCTTAAAACCCTTGAGGTTGGTAGCCCACTGTAGCTTACCCCTTCCTCCTAAAAGAACACCCGTAAACAAATCATTACAACTCAAAAAATCAGGAACAAATTAATGTCTGAGAAACTTTAACCTGTTCATGTAGTTATTTAACCATGTGTGTTGTTTACTAACGGACAATAGTTTTGTAAAATTCTTTTTCTAATTCTAATATCTGCAGACCCTAGATGAGAAAATATTGCAGAAAATTATTTTGATTCGTGCAGATAACGCATTATTTTTTGTCTGGTGACTGTCGACTGGGCAGTATATACCCTGCGGATTTGCAATTTGATATAATTTAACTTGCAGAATAATAAGGGCCTAGATAGGATTAACTTTTACAGCTTATAAAGGATTTCTACAATGTCTGTAAGAAAGATTTCATTTGATATATATGATATATATTTGTGGCCTCAAATCTGTAAAAAAAAGAAAAAAAAAAAAAAAAAAGGAAAAAAAAGAAGAAGTTATATCGCGAATAGATTTTTATTTTGAGATTTATTTTGGGCACCGAACGTGCAGTCTTGGCAAGGGTTTCGCAAAATAAGTTGTGGGCTGACATCTTTTTACCCTCTAAATCTTCGGCAAAGGAATGCGTGATTATAGAATTGTTAATAGAATCGTTGGCGTTGTCCCTCCCATTTAAAAGTGGTCCTCTTACCATTATTATTTTGTGGTCTAAATCCACACATTGTCATCTCTAATAGGTTAATGGATAGAAAGACTCCAAGACGGGCGGGACATTGCACTCAGCCTATTATGTTTAATTGGTGTCTGTTGTGTACTATTATCGACTTGATGATAAGACGCATTCATGTTTGTTCTTTGTCGTCTACTACCTAGACCACTGTCAATCACCAATACTGACAGGGACTCTGTGTATGGTCGAACACCTTCAAATTAACTATAGGGTAACAAGGAGACACCACAACAAGAGGTATGGAACGGGAAACCTGTCAAGATGTCTTATTGCTCCATTAGGGCCAATACCAAAGATAAAACAAAACTTGTCCAGTGTTCGGCTGATCACTATGGTTGACAACGTTTGAAAAGGTTATTCATGTTTTGTTGAGTGTACAACTATTTTTTTCTTAGTCTTTTGGTCTTTCTTATCTTATGGGCCATGGTGGAAAGAAGTGGTTCAGGGAAACCATTTCAATCGGTATATACCATCACCACCACGGTTGAATCTAGCAGAACACATTAAGATGCGGTTGTAAATATTGTACCCATTTTGTAGTTTTGTAGAAATTGTTGTTATTGTCAACGTGATGAATTAAAAACATATCTTGTTCCTCGTTCATTTCCTTCTTTACGCAAAGACAATTTGTATGATCATAAATTAGACTAGACACTTTGAGCAATTCTTAATTACAGCTGTTATAGTCGTTTCCCGCCAACGACAAGCTGACAAGTTGGCTGCAGTACCTGCTTAAAAATGTTTATTATCCATGGTTTAATTATTATCACATTTTGATATGTGTCTGGATATCTAAGCTGTCAATCGGCAACCTGTGCAAATTTGTCCGTTTAAAATAAACGTCCACTCACTCAGTCGGGTCCTGAACAACTTTGAGAAGGCTATTAGGTTCAATGAAAGTGGTTTAAAATATAAAAAAGGTATGTATACCCGCAAAAAGTTAACACTCTTTGTACAATGTAGACTTTGTATCAATTGCCCGCTTTTTGAAAGTAAACGTGCGTTCAAACCGAAAGAAAAACAACTTTTATTTGCTTTTGTTTATCTTTGGACGGAGGGAGACGTCGTTAATAAATCAAATCAATCACTTTAGCTTGTCGAAAAAGTCCAATAAAATACAGTATTGGTAACCGACCAAGGGTCACTATCTTTACTAACGAGACAAACACAATTATCCTGAAGATGTGCGGGCAGGAAAAGTCAACGCGAGATAATGATAAGGGGGGGAACGTGTGGGAGCAATTCATGGCAATTATTGAACTGTTTATTTTTAATGTACAATTTTGAGGTATAAATGATAAGATGTGGCACACAATGAGCAATTATAAGTAGACGGTATTAATTTTGATATGAAGTGATAATAAATATAAGATTTGAAACCAGTTAACTAACTGTCTAAGTTATTTTACATTATGTTTATGGTAATGTGATGTATAGCCTACAGAACATTCAATAAACTAGACGAGCAATTTTTTCACGGGGGGGGGGGCGTTGGGACCAAAGGCTTCTTCAGACAATACCAAACTGTGTATTATAGTGTTCACTGTTCTCTGCCACATTATCGCGCACTTCTCAATCTGCCATGCTTTGCCCAGGTTGCTCGAATCCAAACTTAAAGACACTGGACACTATTGGTAACTTTCAAAGACCAGTCTTCTCACTTGGTGTATCCCAATATATGCATAAAACAACAAACATGTGTCGTGTTTAACTCAATTGGTCGTCGTACTGCGAGATAATAATAGAACTTGTGTACTTTCAGATGCTTGATTTCGAGACCTCAAAATCTAATTGGGAGGTCCCGAAATCAAAATTCGTGGAAAATTACTTCTATCTCGAAAACTAAGTCACTTCAGAGGGAGCCGTTTCTCACAATGTTTTATACCATCAACCTCTCCCCATTACCCGTTACCAAGTAAGGTTTTATGCTAATAATTATTTTGAGAAATTACCAATAGTGTCCACCGCCAAAAAATGTTTTTGTTTTTTCCGAAACGTATAGCCACCTGAATTTTCAAAGACGGATTATTCTGATGCATTTATTGAAAACTATAGGATTTGATTAAAACTTTGGATATCATAATATTGGATACAGATGCTGCCTTGTGACTGAGTGACAAGTGTCTATAGATGATGTGCTGATTATATAAAGCGAGACACAACATAATTTCGTTTTATTTGAACAGGATATGTACATGATTCACAAGATTAAATTGAATTGTTTCAGGCTTTGTTGACAAATAAACATCAGGCTGTTAACATTCATCAACTGATTTGTATAATAACTTGGCTTAAATGTGAAATGATGAAGAACATTTGATAAAGTGCCGTCAGAAAACAATAAAAACTTGTGTGAATAATAAAACCAGCTCTTATATAGCGTCCAAAGAAATGATCAAAGCGCTTTACACACAAACACAAAAAGTATTCTAAGGTCAGGATTTACATGTTTGGATTCGTCAAAGTGCATTTTTTAACCCTAATAGCCAGCCATTGCAAATTTGAAATGTTAAGTAAGTGATTTTTACTGTTGTGAAGAACGCTTAAAATAATTTATCACTTTTTGTTAGGCATTTTGTGAGCACAAGTGCTTAGTGTATTTGGAAACACATAATACACAAACAGATAAAAAGAAGTGCAATGTTTTTAACCAGTATTGCAAAACCGAACTATAGTTATAAGTCAGATGATAATAAGGTATGTATAAAACTAATTTATAGAAAGGTTTGCAGTAACACCGTGTAATGACTATCTCTATTGAGTTGGGGTGGTTCAGTTGAAACCAATACGATAAGAAAGGTTTGCAGTATTACCATGTAATGACTATCTCTAATGAGTTGGGGTGGTTCTGAAAAGAAACCAACAGTTCTCAGAACCACCCCAACTCATAGAGATTGTCATTACATGGTGTCACCGCAAACAATTCCATATCGTATTTCCACCGTGCAAAGTTTCAAATCTATTAATTAATTTATTGAATCTCGTTAGTTTGACGTATAATAAATTATTTAATGTCATGAAGTTTTTTAGTAAAAAATCGTTGAGTAATTATTACCAGGAACAAATGCATTGAGCACTGCGTGTGACTTATCGTTCTCTGGAGATAATTTGAAAGCTTTTTTTTATTTGGTAACAAAAATGAAAACCTTATTTATTTTTCGTCTGATTTAATTTTGTATAATATATTGAATTATGTGTGTTTGTTTGATACACGGTAACCATCGATCTATGGCATGCAATGGTAAAGTTCCTGCTCTTATAATTTATCGTATCGGGAGTTTTATCTTCACAATTTTCCTGCCGTATACCCTGAAATAGCCTTACCTTTAGATCGTGAACGTTGTTCGTGTGAGGAGTAAATTGACGCCCGGTCCATACTCTCTTCCTCCCGGGGACATCGAGCGAACTCCATCCAGCTGCGCCCGCCCGTAAATACGGCTGCTGTCTCGGCATTGCCATCCCGTGGCGAACCGGAAGGACTGGGAGTTGTCGTAGTGTCTGTTCCCAGTATGAAATCTATGGAATAATTTGTAGGTGAGTGGCGTTGGCTTGTAACAGATTTGGCTGGCTCAACACCGGTTGAAATGCGCCTTTGGCGGTGAAGGTAAAGAGCTGGTGATGGTACAGTAGCATCCATTGTTGTTGTAAATACTAGGGCTGAGCTTTTTAAGATGTTTAGTGTGTCCATATGATTGTTGCAGTTAGATTGAATTTGAGTAGTGCCGAGTTATGCTGCCCTCTGCGCCACTAATCGGAAATAAAATGCAACAGTGAATCGTAGGATTGCAACGCTATCTCTGTGTTTCAGTTACCTTCCCACTGCTACGTACATCTATTGGGTGTCAACCCAAATTATTTAGGAAAATGCCAAAATGTGTAGAGCATCTCGTCTTAAATTCGTTGAGTACGACCACCAGCTTCACCACTGGGCATACAAGGACTTGTCAATCACACCACGTGAGAGCATAGGAGGGAGTGACACAGACGTTGTTCGCAACCTGTGATGATCACGCCTTGTAGCTAAACCATAACCGGAGCCTGTGTACATTGTGGTTTATACTCAATAGTTAGTTTACTGAGTGACTGAAACATGCTGGTAGTCTCCACCTTACCTGCAACTTGTGACAAACCATTCTTTCAAAGTCTGTGGTTTCCAATTGCCATTTGTTCTGCACTGACTCATTTTAATTAAAAAGCTGTAAAGTCAACTCAACAGCGAAATAATATTTCAGTTGGGGGCACCAGGAAAACCATAAGTAATACAAAACTTTACCGCAAAATGGTAAACTTCGTTGATTTTCGATTTGAAATTAGCTAAATCATTACCTCTGTCAGTCGATTCGATTTATATTGGCTACATATGGTTTTCTGTTGCTTTTAATTTAATTTTATTTCATAATCATGTGGAAAGTGCATATACAGAGTGTTTTAGTTTCCTTATCATGTTTAAACCATTTTAAACTTGAGTGAACCGATTGGAACCTTTAACCCTCAAATGAAAAGCTTCAAGTTCAATTGAGAGAGTAATATCCTGGTCATCATTTAGTATTTTGAGAAAAGAACACCACACTAATCCGTGAAGGTCTTCACCAACCACACTAATCCATGAAGGTCTTCACCAACCACACTAATCCATGAAGGTCTTCACCAAACGAAAACAACGGTATACGGATTTGGTTTTGGCATAATTTCGTGTACGTTTTTTAAAGACACTGGACACTACTGGTAATTGTCAAAGACCAGTCTACTCACTTGGTGTATCTCACATAGTGCATAAAAAAACAAACCTGTAAAAATTTAAACTAAATTGGTTGTCGAAGTTGCGAGATAACAATGAAAGGAAAAACACCCTTGTCACACGAAGTTGTATGCTTTCAGATGCTTGATTTCGGGACCTAAAAATTCTGAGGTATCGAACTCAAATTTGTGGAAAACTACATCTTTCTCGGTGATACTTCAGAGGGAGCCGGTTCTCACTATGTTTTTATGCTAAAAATTATATTGAGTGCCTTTTCAAATGCTTTTAATGTGCTGATTTTTGTCAATATTTTAAATACAAATATTTATACGATGGTCCATTGTTAGTGTAAGACTGAAAACAAAATTAATGCAAATGCCAAGTAAAATTCTAAACTTATTGTTTCATGCTCCTCTTCTCGTCATTACAAGTTAAGATTAATCAGGCGCGGATCCAGGATTGTTATAAAGCGGAGGTTGTGGGGGGGGGGGGGGGTGACCATTGTATCTAGTCTGTTTCAGGACCCCCCCCCAGTGTGTACATGGTGTTTTGTACCCCTCAAGGGGCATATAAGGGTGTCATTTGCCCACAGGATGAGCAAAACCCATATACTCCATCATAGAGCAAGCAACAACGGTTACCATGGTAACAAAATCCTCAGATTTTGATATTCTGTTGTCATATCCCAACATCATTATGACGAAAATGGCACAGTTTAAAGGAGCAGAAGAATAGTGACAAAGGAGCATAAAATAATATGCGCAGTTTTAAAGCAATAATTATTTGTAATCGCAGAATGTTACTTTACCCTTCTCTCTCTTCGTTTGTTTCTTGGATGTTTGTAAGTTTGTTCGTTTATTTGTATGTTTGTTGGGGTGTATCTTCGGTTGTTGTTGTTATTGTTGTTGTTGTTATTGTTGTTGTTGTTGTTGTTGTTGTTGTTGTTGTTGTTGTTGTTGTTGCTGTTGTTGTTGTTGTTGTTATCCTATCCCCTTTTACCCTTTTTGGGCGTTTGGTGTGTGTTGTCTTTGCATTTATGTAACTTATTTAATTAACAGTAACATGTATACAGTGTTAGTTTGTTTATTAACGTTTGCTTTTTTGCTTAAAATTCGCTTAATATTCATTACAATTTTTATATTGAGCTTTTGCTCATTGTTTTACTATAAAGCGCGTTGAGGCTTACACATGGCGTTCTATAAATACTTCATTAGTATTTATGATTATGATTATTATCTGCGCATGCCCTATTGTAATTCCATTGTCACACTGGGATCTAATTAAAGAAAGCTGTCTTTTTACGAGGGTCACTATTAAACACGGGTTTTAGCGGGTACTGCTGGTTTAGATGGAATACCACCTGCTCAGCCGTAAACCAGACTATACCCACCGGCCATTTCCCTATCACCATCAGCCAGTAGTGACAACCAACAGTCCGGTTAGACACAAAGACCGGCCTGTGCCAAGCACCATAGTTTTGTTCAGCTTTGGAAGATAGTTGTTGGTCTAATCCGCATTGTTTAAAATCACTTAACCTTAAATTAAACACTGGACGCTAATTTTAAATTTTCTGAAAGCAAAGCCACTAATAATACTGATACAAGCACAGCCTGATGGGTGGTAAATTTGTGGAACAGGTGCCCCCCCCCCCCCGCCCACACACACACACACCCCCACCCACCCACCTGCACATACATACAGAGGACCTCTCTTTGTTTTCCCATTGTTTCAGACGTCCCCATTGGTTTTGTACACAAAGCTACCGAGGACTGTCCTTGTGTGACTATTGTTAAAGTCCTCGGTGTTGAAACACCCGCAATAGGGCAACCGATTTTATGTCCCACCTTTGTTTGCTTTTAGGCAATTACTCCCATTAGTTTTGTATACTTTCCAACTGGGGACTTTGTTTCCCCTTTTGTTTCGATGAAAAAACGACTAATTTCTTCTTTTTAGGCGTGAGCATTTCACTGTGACTATTTGTGGTATATCGAGGGGAGATAGGCCTTTGAAGTTGTTTTAAGTCCCCGATTGGTTTGAAGATTGAGAAAAACACACAGCCTGATGTATCAACCAATTATAAAATAATAGCATTTCTGATTAGGGAATGAAATCAAAACGAGCAATGGCGTTGCTCTGTTACGACAAAGGACGTGGAGAAAGGAACCCACATATTAATCATAACACTATGGTGAAAGGCATCACGTAGAAACTGCCGTGGTCACTGTGGCCAAGTGGTTGTAATCACAATGTTGTGGGTTCAAATCCAGCCAAGCTAATCGCCGATTTCACTTTATAACTTTATAATATGTTTTGTCGGCTAGTTACTGATAGACATTTGTATTGACTAATTGTGTTTTTCATAATCATAGACGTTAAACCTTTGTATGAGAAAGATAACTTGTTGCCAGCTTGGCGTTTATAGTGTAGGAGTTTGCGGAGTTCTCTTCTTGGAAGATTTATCTAAACAAAAACAATCGAACACTTTGGCAAATGTTTTAAATACTTTCTGGGAGACTTCACCAATGGACTGTATGTGGAAGAGAAAATCATTCTAAAATAGACTACGAAACGTACCCTGAGTGACAAGCATACAATGTAGTGTTGAAAACCCTACCGATAATTATTCAGTTCATAGTTCAGTTCAGTTCCTAAAGATTTGTTTCAACACACTCACCATGCAAATTATACAATAACAGAAAATGTATATTGATATAATTACTACTCTCGATTCAAAGAATGTTTGGTCATACCAGTAGAATCAGTTTTCACTATATTGCTACCCTTTTTCCATTTTCATCCAAGTAATACAAATATAATAAATTGTACGACAGCTGACCACGCTGGAGTTGACTGTTTGAAGCAACCAGCATCTTTGCAAAACCAATAGACGATATTTAGTACAATTTACAAGCTGCGTGCTGTTGCTGTATATCAATGCCTCCTTCAATTGAGAAACATGAGGGTAGACGCATGTTGGGGGTTTTATGTTCAAATTGAATCTAAAGGTCCAATCAAATCTCTTTGTGGTGGAATCGTGTCTCTGGCGCGTGCCAGCTGGTTATATTATTATTGATGTCATTGTTTTAATGACTTGAAAGGGAAGCGTTCGAGTGTGAGTAAACGTGCTGTATGATGCTTCAGGATTTTCTTGATGCCCGCATGCTGTATACGTTGAAGAGGTTGACTGGACTGTGATTATCCAAAAGAGAAGGGTTGCAGCACTATATCAAGCAAGGAAATGGTGGGATGGATTTATTCAATATGGTCTTTTAGTGGAATAAAAAAATATACTCATAAAAAGTTTAAATGTTTCCAGTATAGTTCGTAAGAAAAATGCTACTTTTATGTGTTTGAGAACATTATTAAGAAAACTCATTACATCAAATCTTCAGAAGTTTCAAAAGTGTTTTTTTTTGTCAGTGGACCTCCTCCTTAATTCACACAATTCGATTTCAACCTGTCGAAAACATTTAAAGAGGATTATTGTTTGTCTGAAGTCTACACAGACCGCTCTAAAACAGTTTTTGGGAATGGAATGCAGCTAATCCCCTGCAAAATGAAAGCTTGACCCCCATCCCCCTAACCCCCCCCCACCAAAAAAACCCCCAAAACCCTCAAAAACAACAACAACCTTTGAGCACATCCTACCGAAAAACTCGTAATTGCTGCTTTGCGGCTGACTTGGTGCGTACTCAGCTAGTTTCCATCTCACAGCACTACCAACCGTTACCATCGGAAAAAACACACGCAAACAGTTGGTGCTTCAACGTCATAACAATGACCATGGTGAGCGCACAAGATGGCTTTTTACGCTTATCGCACACTTAATTTGTCTTGCTATTGTCAGCACGAAAAGTAAAGCCGTTGGATTGGTTCGAGTTCATTCTGAGGCTAACTGATAATAACTTCTCAGTAGGACTTTATCCTCCGGAGAAATATTCCCGTCTTTCAATGTACAATCTTGAAAAGAGCATGCATTTCAAAGACTGCTAAATTAACGATGTTTATTTCAATTGTCTAAAGACAGTGGACACTATTGGTAATTGTCAAAGACCAGTCTTCTCACTTGCTGTGTTTCATCAGATGCATGAAATAACAAACCTGTGAAAATTTAAGCTCAATCGGTCATCGAATCGAAGTTGCGAGATAATAATGAAAGAAGAAACACCCTTGTCACACGAAGTTGTGTGCTTTCAGATCCTTGATTTCGAGACCTCAAATTCTAAATCTGATGTCTCGAAATCAAATTCGTGGAAAACTACTTCTCTCTCAAAAACTACGTTACTTCAGAGGGAGCCGTTTTTCACATTATTAAAAATAACATCAACAACTCTCCATTACTCGTTACCAAGTAAGGTTTCATGTTATAATTATTTTGAGTAATTACCAATAGTGTGCACTGCCTTTAAGCACCTTTAGGAATGGCGTGTTGAGTTGTGCACTTTTTTCGGTCATCATATTAAAAAAAAACAAAAGAAAAACAGGATCACCAAAGCGGAATGATTGCTAATACAGTTTTTATTTATTTATTTATACCTGCTTCAATGAAAGTTGGCATAAAACCAACACATATAAATGTCGCTCTGATTGATTAATGACGACTGTTACAAAATGAAAGTAAAAAATGATAAACCAAGACGCTGAAATTTTTACAATTTAGGCCATTGACAAGAATTGGATAAAACGATAAGGCTTACACTTAATTTTACTTTATATATTTGCATGTCCGCTTTGATTTTGACGGCATCTGTTAAACCACAAATTAAGAGCAGAAATGGTTAAAACAACACCAAACAACAAACATACAAACTGCTGTACTTAAGTTATATCAAGACGAAACATCAAGAAACACAATCTACATCAATTGAAAAAGGATGTTTAAAAAAAGCTCACATGAACTCTTACGGAAAGTTACACTGAAACAATTCAAAACTTACTATAATAAACGTTATTTTTCTTCTTCAATAAAAGGAACAAACAAATTTACCACCAATTATAAGCATGCTAACCAGCCGTGAAATCACGCAAATACCTGGTACAAGTTTAGACTGAGTGTTATTTGGAAAATATATAGACCACCACTTTGAGAAATATCTGACTGTCACTAACTTATTAATTAATACTCACTGTAGATGAACACTGATAGAGCGCCGGTACGTTAATCTGGAGGTCGTCACAGTTCAAGTCCCGCTCCAGTCAATTTTGAACAAAGGCAAATACTGGTATTTATGGTGTATCTTTTCGATTTGCAATGGGTGGTTTATATACATTGACTATTGTTTCGCTGATTTTTCAACGCGAAACACGTGAACCAACCTAAAAGTAGTGGACACTATTGGTAATTACCCAAAAGAATTGTTAGCATAAAACCTTACTTGGTAACGAGTAGTAAGGGAGAGGTTGGTAGTATAAAACATTGTGAGAAACAGCTCCCTCTGAAGTGACGTAGTTTTCGAGAAAAAAAAATAGCAAATCAAGCATCCAAAAGCCCACAAGTATTCGTTTGACCATGGTGCGACAAGGGTGTTTTTTCTTTCATTAATATCTCGCAACTTCGACAACCGATTGAGCTCAAATTTTCACAGTTTTGTTATTTTATGTATATGTTGAGATACACCAACTGCGAAGATTAGTCTTTGACAATTACCAATAGTGTCCAGTGTCTTTAAGGCACTGAGGGTTATTGAGTATTCAACTACATGCCCCTTCTGTATTATTGTTTGCCACTACATGCCCCTTCTGTATTGTTGTTTGCCCCTACATGCCCCTTCTGTATTGTTGTTTGAAATTACAATCAAGTTGTATATGCATCGTCTAGACTACTCGATCCATATTTGTTGTACTCATATTCATGCTGTCCCGGGTCTCATACCGCTGGCTCGGTATTAAGACGAAGCCTATTTTGATTTCCATCAAAAATAAAAACAGCCAAAAATTGAATACTTTGATTCTTTACGGGTGAAATGGAGTGGGTCTGCATGTAACCATAAGTCAGGGTCAGACAAATTATGCCAATAGAGGGCCACGGAGGCTGC
The DNA here is from genome assembly GCF_902459465.1 of Asterias rubens. Classification (NCBI taxonomy): domain Eukaryota; kingdom Metazoa; phylum Echinodermata; class Asteroidea; order Forcipulatida; family Asteriidae; genus Asterias; species Asterias rubens. The sequence continues at coordinate 5,680,437 of NC_047071.1, read as the reverse complement.
ATCGTTGTCTGTGCTCTAACATTACAGCCTGCCTTTGGGCGCTTTGCGCTATAAACGCGGTTGTTATGAAATACAAATGGTTGGAAAGATGTTTTAAAAGTAGAATACAATGAACAGCACAAAACATCTCTCGAAAGTATGTGATTTCCATTTATGCCTTTAAAAGGAATTAACACAGTCCCTAATTTTGTGAAGTCAAAAGTTTGTTTTACAAGAATTTTGTTATTTATTTATTTTTATTTATTGACATCCAACAGCGGAAAGCCGCCACTTACAGGAATCGTATTACAAAAACTATGTAAAAATATAATTTTAAATATGAATATAAATATAACAATATATAACATTAAAAATTACACAATATTGATAAAAACATTATTATAAGTAGACAAAAATAGTACACCGAAACCCACATCAAACAGACCAGGGAATACCAACAAGTACACAAACACACATCGGACATTAAACAAACACATGTAGTAAGAACAAACAAACAAACAAACAAACAAACAAACAAAACAAACAAACAAACAAACAAACAAACAAACAAACAAACAAACAAACAAACAAACAAACAAACAAACAAACAAACAAACAAACAAACAAACAAACAAACAAACAAACAAACAAACAAACAAACAAACAAACAAACAAACAAACAAACAAACAAACAAACAAACAAACAAACAAACAAACAAACAAACAAACAAACAAACAAACAAACAAACAAACAAACAAACAAACAAACAAACAAACAAACAAACAAACAAACAAACAAACAAACAAACAAACAAACAAACAAACAAACAAACAAACAAACAAACAAACAAACAAACAACAAACAAACAAACAAACAAACAAGCAAGCAAGCAAGCAAGCAAGCAAGCAAGCAAGCAAGCAAGCAAGCAAGCAAGCAAGCAAGCAAGCAAGCAAGCAAGCAAGCAAGCAAGCAAGCAAGCAAGCAAGCAAGCAAGCAAGCAAGCAAGCAAGCAAGCAAGCAAGCAAGCAAGCAAGCAAGCAAGCAAGCAAGCAAGCAAGCAAGCAAGCAAGCAAGCAAGCAAGCAAGCAAGCAAGCAAGCAAGCAAGCAAGCAAGCAAGCAAGCAAGCAAGCAAGCAAGCAAGCAAGCAAGCAAGCAAGCAAGCAAGCAAGCAAGCAAGCAAGCAAGCAAGCAAGCAAGCAAGCAAGCAAGCAAGCAAGCAAGCAAGCAAGCAAGCAAGCAAGCAAGCAAGCAAGCAAGCAAGCAAGCAAGCAAGCAAGCAAGCAAGCAAGCAAGCAAGCAAGCAAGCAAGCAAGCAAGCAAGCAAGCAAGCAAGCAAGCAAGCAAGCAAGCAAGCAAGCAAGCAAGCAAGCAAGCAAGCAAGCAAGCAAGCAAGCAAGCAAGCAAGCAAGCAAGCAAGCAAGCAAGCAAGCAAGCAAGCAAGCAAGCAAGCAAGCAAGCAAGCAAGCAAGCAAGCAAGCAAGCAAGCAAGCAAGCAAGCAAGCAAGCAAGCAAGCAAGCAAGCAAGCAAGCAAGCAAGCAAGCAAGCAAGCAAGCAAGCAAGCAAGCAAGCAAGCAAGCAAGCAAGCAAGCAAGCAAGCAAGCAAGCAAGCAAGCAAGCAAGCAAGCAGCAAGCAAGCAAGCAAGCAAGCAAGCAAGCAAGCAAGCAAGCAAGCAAGCAAGCAAGCAAGCAAGCAAGCAAGCAAGCAAGCAAGCAAGCAAGCAAGCAAGCAAGCAAGCAAGCAAGCAAGCAAGCAAGCAAGCAAGCAAGCAAGCAAGCAAGCAAGCAAGCAAGCAAGCAAGCAAGCAAGCAAGCAAGCAAGCAAGCAAGCAAGCAAGCAAGCAAGCAAGCAAGCAAGCAAGCAAGCAAGCAAGCAAGCAAGCAAGCAAGCAAGCAAGCAAGCAAGCAAGCAAGCAAGCAAGCAAGCAAGCAAGCAAGCAAGCAAGCAAGCAAGCAAGCAAGCAAGCAAGCAAGCAAGCAAGCAAGCAAGCAAGCAAGCAAGCAAGCAAGCAAGCAAGCAAGCAAGCAAGCAAGCAAGCAAGCAAGCAAGCAAGCAAGCAAGCAAGCAAGCAAGCAAGCAAGCAAGCAAGCAAGAAACAACACCAACAATAACTTAAACACAAACACACCAACAAACACCCCAACGAACAAACAAGCACAACAACAAACAGACAACTTAAAAAAAAATAAAAATAAAAAACACTAAGATTTACAAAGCAATTTGATGAAGTTACAACTGACCAGCAGCTGCACATGAGATGTTCACAGTTTAAAAAAAAAAAACTCATCGCAAGATTCATGAAGCTGGTTGTATGAAGATGAAACTCTGGAAACAAACCCTTTTTTGGTAACATCAACTCGGCTCATGGGAACATGCATGATGTGCTTGGAAGCTGATCTAGTACGACGTTCTGGAACATGAAAACTGACATATCAATGAAAAGAAGCCATGCACAATTTTATTATAAAATTAATAACGTCCAGAAAGAGCACATTTCACATTTTAGTACATTTTAGCTAAAAATCTCTTCAACAGGTAGGTGCCCTTATAATCTTTCTATTACAACGACGTCTCAAACGGTTGTTTTATTCATTGATTTATTAATATTTATCATTTTCATCGTTGTTACTCATTAGATGTTGTTAGTTGACTACCAACCCGCATAATTCAATCACTCGTTTCCGGGGAGTTGAATAAACAGATTTCACGCCGTTATGAATCGAGGACACACCATAAATAAAACAATCGGAATTAACAATTGCTGATTCCCTGAGAAATCATTACGTCACCCAAGCTGATGATTTTAAATCCAAGTTATTGAATAAAGACAAATTTAAGACATCAATTTTGCATCGCAGGGCTAAAGCATTTTTGAATAAACTATTTGTGCATCGTAGAGCAGTGATGTTCAGACGGTTAGCAGATATCGACAAACGGATTAATAAACAAATTATATTCTTTAATCCTGATGCCAAATTATTTTTTTTAAAATTGGTTCCGGAGCCCACTTGACCCTAATTCTGAGTTACCTCTATGCACCGGGCTATAGCTCGGCGGTCTAGTGTTATAACACCTGGTTTAGCAACGCAAAAGTCTTGGGTTCGAATTCACCAGAAGATTTGCTTATATTTGTTTTAGCATAGCACTCAGAAATAACTTTAAGGTAAAACAAGCTTTCCCTACTTTGGGTATTTTGTCGATCACGAAAAGGTACTCAAAAATAGGTTCTCTAAGAGCACAAACTGCATCTACCAATTACCAGTGCGCTCAATCAAAGACAAACATTTAATATTCTAAAGACTTTTTTAGATAATCATTTGAATTATGATACCGATTGATGGTAGCCCCTATTAACAAGGGTTTACAAAGCTGGGCACTCAGTAGCCACTGCCAGAAACACTGGGCAAACCCCCTTCTCTTAATTCGTAACTACTAGCAAACACACGGGACCTACGGCTGTAGTAAAAATGTTTTTATTTTATAATGAAAAAAAGTGTAAAGACAGGGACTCGAATCCACACCACACTGATCAGAAATACCAAGCATGAGAGAGAGAGTGCGCTTGACCGATCGGCCACGACTGGGGTTTCGTGTGTTGTTCTGTTTGTCTATTCTTATTACATATGTTTGTTTTAATCTCCTATGTGTGTTTGTATACTTGTTGATGTTCCCTGGTCTGTTTTATGTGGGTTGGTGTACTATTTTTGTCTACTTATAATAATGTTGTTATCAATATTGTGTAATTTTTAGTGTTATATATTGTTATATTTATATTCGTATTTATAGAGCGCCGGCACGTTAAACCGGAGGTCGTTGGCTCAAATCCCGCTCTAGTAATTTTTTCTTTGTTCAACCAAACATCATTTAAAAAGTACCCAGTCAGTTTCCATTGTGGTTTATTATTTGATATATATTTATATTTACATGTATACACAGTTTTTAACGATTCCTTTAAGTGGCGGCTTTCCGCTGTTAGATGTCAATAAAAATAAAATAAAAAAACGACACGCCAGAAAATACTTGCTTTTTTATGTTTTGCATGTTTGTTCCCATGCCAGTGCCTTCAGGGGATACGTACCTATCCGAAATGTGAGATTAACTAACCCAACGCTAACATTAGTATGCTAATTGTAGCGCGGACCAGCCAGTTATCCCAAGTCCCTTATGTCAAACACATAACTTGATTCAACGTGGAATTAAATGTGGGATCAACTATAACCTGTTAACAATAGACAATGAAAGCAACAATGATTGTGTTTATTGAACACTGGAGAGGATTGGAAGCAAGTTACTTTATTTAAACTACGACACAATATCTTGATAATTGTAAGTGTTCATTGAAGTTATGATAAAATCAATTATTGGTTCCATATTTTACTGTAGACTCTACTCTATGCTGGCCCAATTGCCAATATTGCTCGTAAACATGGCTTGTGGGTACATGCCTATGCAGATGACACACAGCTCTATTTACCATTTGATTTAAACAAACCCAATAGTGAGGAATCGGCTCGCCAGTGTGCCGAAGCCTGCATATCTGAGATTAAGTCGTGGATGACAATTAACAAGCTAAAACTAAATGATGATAAAACCGAATATCTCATTATAACTCCCAAACATCAACGCCATAAAATCATTAATCATAACATCCATGTTGACAGTGCCTCTATTCACGCCTCACCTTGTGCGCGTAATTTGGGAGTTATTTTTGATAACACACTATCCATGGATAAACATGTCAGCAGAATCTGTCAATCGACATACTATTACTTAAGAACTGTTAATACCATTCGAAAAACCTTATCACATAAAACTGGTGCTACTATCATTGGTTCTTTGGTGACTTCTCGCCTTGACAATGGTAATTCCCTATTATACGGAGTTACCGAACACCAGCTCCACAAATGCTGCGGCTCGTGTTTTAACAAAATCTAAAAAACACGATCATATTACACCTATATTGCAGGAACTTCACTGGCTACCCATTCGACAACGAATTCAATTCAAAATTCTACTTATTGCATTTAAATCCCAATTTGGCTTGACTCCGTCTTATATTGCAAATCTCCTTGTACCTTATGCCCCCTCTCGCACTCTTCGTTCTTCTGCTAAGTCCCTTTTAACTATTCCTAGAACTTCCTCATCACATGGCGATCGTTCCTTTTCCGCTTGTGCTCTTAAACTTTGGAACGATTTACCTAATAACATCAGGCGCTGTAGTTCTCTTCCATTGTTTAAAAACTTGCTTAAAACTCATTTATTTAAATCCTCTTACACTTAGCTCGTTACATGTCTTGACAGTAGATTATTCATTGTATAATTTGGTATTATGTTCTACATTTCTTTTTTGTTGTATGTATTGTTTTTTGTTCTGCGCCTCGGAATATGGTCTTGTACACTAGATAGATGGCGCATTATAAATGCATTATTATTATTATTATTACACAGTTGAGACAAGCATCTGTGGAAATTATACCATCGTTCGGTTTAACTTTAACGATTTATTGATTTATCCATCCTTCTCTATATTTCTATATGGGAGGGGTTGGTAGCTATTGGTTCCAATATGAGCGAATAATAACTATATGCAGTTATTTCTCTTCAATGAGAAAAAAATATATATGGGGGATGTGGACCTCATGTTGAACAGAGAAGGGCTCGCCAGGTGTGCAATGTTTACTTCCGTTTTGACGGACAAACACTTCTAACCGTCACTCTTAATCAACATTATTACTGACATTCCTAATTTTCTCATGAAGTTTTCTCCCATTCCTAGCAATGAGGGTACACATTTAATTGGCGTTTGATTGGCCTTCGTTCTCGGACGAATAGTTGTCGTTCTGGTGACGTGGTGGGAACCGTACCGAGTCCAAGTCGATAAATTGCTGTATCTCACACCCCATGAGACGGCTCCCTTGCCGAGTTCTACACAGGTAGCTTCATTTATTGAGTACATACTCATTAAGTGGGCGGGAGTCAAGCCGTGACTGTCGACCACTCGTAAGTACAGTGGATGGAATTAACTAAGCGACATCGTCCCGCCCTTAATGAGCCCCCCGTGTGTTTTGACGTTGCTCATAACCCTCTCATTAATCCGCTAGCCCCGCTTGAAATACCTTTCAAAAATGTTTCTGTTATCTAACTCCTACTTCAGACGAATTATCAAGAGTCCACAGGGCTGCTTTGGAATGTCCCTGAAGGACCAATACCCCACTCTTCCCCAACAAAAACACCTGGGGACGTCTTCTGGAGAGGCCAAGTTACTAACTCAAACACTCGTTCTTTGCCGAGTTCGGAAAGCCATCTCCCCAAGTGTCTCTGGTGAACAAGGGAAGAGAGTTGAAGTATAGAGTTAACAGGGCTGTTGTTGTTATACGGGAAGGATAAAACTTCTCTCTGACAAAGCCAGAATCAATAACAACAACTAAAAGTCAAGATTCGGGCAGGTTTATAGGGAAGCATGCCATCGACAGTTTGGTATAATCGTGAAAACAACTCCACAGTATTGGTTAATAGAAGCCCTTTCAGCTTGGTTTTCAAGGGCAAACAAAAATCACACCCTAACCCACTCTCGCCCCACATAATAGGGCGTACACGGTGATAAAAGAATGGATCAGCAGCCCAAGTTTTCTCAGCAAAGATATAGTTAAATTTGCAGTTTTCCCTTCAATTCATGTGGTACCAGCTTTCTAGCCATCATTGCTTGCAATGGGTACTAATTACACATTTTAAGACGTAACTTGTTGATTGACAAGGTTGACTAAAATGATAACAAATTTATACCAGTACGCATCATCCGGGGAAGTATTTTCATGTGATAACAAAGTCGAAGAAGTATACATTCAACCTAAATTCGAAATACGACATCGGACATCAGTTTTCACCTGGTTTGGAGTACAAAATAACCCCAAGCTAATGGTTTTACATAAAACAAGACCACCGGATTTAAGTGTGTTAAAAATCAATATTATTCAAAAACTTTGTCATAAATCCTGAACAATTTGTTTCTAAAGTTGTGATCATGTGTGTTTACATGTTCGCTTTTAATCTACAGTGCAGATCTGTTATCTGCCATAATTTAAGTATTTCAGTAAACAAAAACTATTAGTTAAACTCACATCCTTAAAGACACTGGACTCTATTGGTAATTGTCAAAGACCAGACCAGTCTTCTCACTTGGTGTATCTCAACATATGCATACAATGACAATCCTGTGAAAATTTGAGCTCGATTGGTCGTCGGAGTTGCGAGATAACTATGAAAGAAGAAAAAAACACCCTTGCCACACAAAGTTGTGTGCTTTTATATGCTTGATTTCGAGACCTCAAATTCTGAACTCGAAATCAATTTCGTGGAAAATTACTTCTTTCTCGAAAACTATGCTTTATGCTGATAATTATTTTGATTAATTACCAATAGTGTCCACTGCCTTTAAAGCCATTACACACTTTCGGCGCAGATATAAAAATAAAAGTTCACAGATTTACAAATAACTTACAGGGTTTACATAAGGTAATGGTGAAAGACTTCTCTTGAAATATTATTCCATGAAATGCTTTACTTTTCGAGAAATCATTAAAACAATTATCAGTTCTCGTTGTCGAGAATTGCGGATTTATTTTAAACACACGTCATGACACGGCGAAACGTGCAGACACAAGGGTGGGTTTTCCCGTTATTTTCTCCCGACTCCGATGACCGATTGAGCCTAAATTTTCACAGTTTTTTGTTTTGTTATATCAGTTGTGATACACGAAGTGTGGGCCTTTGGACAATACTGTTTACCGAAAGTGTCCAATGGCTTTAAAGAAATGTAGGGGACTTCTTTCCAAATATGATCCTCTTAAAAATAGGAAAACATCCAGTGGCATTAAGCACTATAGTTCACCAGTGTCCTGTTTGGAAATCCCTATTTGTATCTTCAAGAAAGGGATGCATTATACTTGCAACTATTTGAAGTACATGCCACTCAATCTTATCCCCACTCGAAATGATTTGGTGTTTTTCTAACTACGTAAATACATTTTGTCTAAGTAAAACGGATATGAAGTGCTGGTTAGTGTACTACTGTAAAGTCATACTCAATAGCTTTTGCAGTGAGGTCCTACATCGTCAACTATGACAAAGGTGAACCCATATTGTGCATGCAACTGAATAAAGATAAAAAGGGATGCATTATCGTTATAAACTGGGCAGATGAATTGGGAGGGGGGGGGGGGGGGTTGCCAATTAAAAACCCGGTGTTTGCATTTGCATTTTCCATGAACAAATACCCCTTTGAAATGAATAACTTTTGTGAAAAAAAATACAATAGTTTAGTAACAAGAATGTAAAGTGTCACATTTCATTCGGGTAATTGTTGGTATTAATGTCCAGTCCGGAGTTCCAAATGGGGTGGGGGGGGGGGGGTTGATTCGGATCACGCGCTCCCCTTGTACACCCTGAGCATGTTTTTTTTTTTATATCAACATGAAGATGACCTAAATTTAAAAAATACCTACACCAAATATAAGTACAAAAAATAATTCAGTTTCCACAAACAGTAAACTCCTAATTCTTATTTTCACAAGCTAAAATACCTTTCGATACTTATATTGTTTAACAAAAACTAGAAGAGCAATACACGCCCAGTATGGAAAGCCAAAGACAAATACTTACACTTTCAATACTAAAGACAAGAAAAAACATCAAGGCACTCGAAAGTACTTGCAAGTTGACCAGCCCCCAATTGAGATTTGTCTTGGTGCATCCTTAACTTTCTAGCTAACGGTTTAAGGGTCTCTGTTTAGCTGGCAATACTTGAGCTGGGTGGGGGAGGGATTGAAAGAGCAATGTAGTCAGCTCCTTTGAGCCAATTAGCATTGCCTTGTAAAGAGCTAAACCGCAATTACCGCAGGTGTGTTCACATTGGTAAGCCTGCTATTGTTAACTGTGATGTGATGGACAGGCTCAAGGGAACTATGTCCTGTCATGGATCCTCTCCATCTTTACTTTTAAAAAACATCTCAGGAGTTTGCTTTTACAAAACCAAACATTGAAGTCAACCGTATCACTTTTACAAAAATGTTGACCAATACATCCAGTCCGGGGCGAGACCAAAATGTTCCAAAAATGTTTCCATCATACATGACCAAGTTTGCCACATGTCGCGCTGCTCTAATCTTCGCATTTTTGTCGTATTCAAACTCACATTCTTAGTCGGGCGCTTAGCTTTTGAAACATGTTTTGCGTTTATTTTATAATATTTTGAACGTCCCCGGGCTAGCATTGTAGCTGGAAGAATGCCGGAAAGGGATGGGAAACACTGGAACAAACTTATTATGTGAATTTCAGATTAAACTAATCGTTTTATTTGATACAAGTGTCATTGCTTAAATTGCAATAATGACACAAGACTATTTTAGCAATTCTCCCGCATCGCCATTTTGAATTACTCTATTTGATGCATAAAATAATAAACTTGTGAAACTGTGGGCTCAATTGGTCATCGAAGTTGCAAGAAAATAATGAACAAAAAACAGTTTGTTGCACAATGTTTGTGCTGTCAAATGCCCAGATAAGACTTATTTAGGCCCGAAGTCTTTTTCGAATTAAAAAATGTTAGTGGAAAATTTCTCAAAAACTATGTTACTTCAGAGGGAGTGTTTCTCACAATGTTTTATACTATCAACAGCTCTCCATTGCTTGTTACGGAGTTTGCCAAAAAGTGTACAGTGCTGCACACATTTGTACTAAACTCAAGGTTTATCACCGAGGTTTATTGCCGCGCTGCTGCCTTTGTAAATAATTTGAGTTCGACACGGCAACATTGCATTTTCGATATTTCGAATACGTTTGCTTACGTTCAGGCGATACGCCATGGTGTGACAGGGCCATCACTAATCCTCATTTCTTCATGGTCGGTCGTGCTGAACGCACCAACCCATCAATACGTTACTCATACGCTTGCATACGCTGCGATACGCTGTCATAACTTTGTTATTTAGTTACGTGAAACGCTATCAATGCGTTAGTCATACGTTATGTGTACGTTCAATACACTATGGATACGCTATGGATACGTCCTTTCCAACACCGATGTCGACATTTTCGATGCAATTCGTTGGGAAGTTGGACGTTCTTGGACTTTGAAAATTTTCGAACTATTTTGTGCATACGTTGTCATACGTTCAGGCGATACGCCATGGTGTGACAGGGCCTTTACCGTGAACCGTAAATGCACAAACAACGTTCCAGCGTGGGGTGCGGGCCCCAGTAAAAATGTTTAACATTAGAAGCAAGGTGCAATTGATAACATTTCAAAGGTGTTTACATTATTGTTTTTTACTTGGTTTAAAATTGCAATTTTGTTTTATTCCCCTTCCAATATTTGTGTCCTTGCGAAAATAAGGGGCCCCTCCTAAATTTCACCTTTGTTATTTGAACAAATAGTATACATAATGTATGCAAACTGAGACTGAGACACTGTACATTGGTTCATGTTTATGACATGTTTACTTTAGAACATCATTCCGAGTGACCTAACATCAATCAAGTATACGGCCTTATATATTACAGAAGTGGTATAGTTTGAAATTCCTCACCGAGGTCGAGATCTCACATTATTTTGTTGTCGATATTGTTCAATGAATCATTTTTTGCGTTGATCCCATCTCGGTCCCTTCATCGAATTGCAACATCAGCCTATTGGATATGCACGTGAACATGTAAACATATTTAAGTTTCTAATGTTTCTCAATTTTTCGTTAATTTGGAGATCGTTGGTTCAAATCCCGCTCTATAGTCAATTCTCTTTGTTCATTGTTCAATCCCAATTCATTTTAAATCTACCCAGTCAGTTTCCCTCGTGGTTCATTATTTAGATCACATTGATCGCAGTTGGACTGCCACACCCACCCACCCACCCCCGCCCACCTTCCCCGAAAATATCTTGTCTTGATCCACCCTTGACGATCCACCCTTGACGATGCTGGTGACGATAGGGATGAAATGCCGTCTAAGCATTATATACATGTTATATACATGTTTTACGTATATACATGTTTTACGTACCTTGTTTTGTTCTCTCATCAGACCTAATCTTGAATTTTGTACCATTGTATTTAACTCTATTTCAGCCCATAAAGCACATAGACTAGAGGGAGTTCAGTTTCGTTTTCTCAAATGTATTCATAGGACACTAAATAATGGCACTGTTTATAACTTGGATTATCTTGACCTATGTAAAATGTACAGACTTCCACCCCTTAGACAGAGAAGAATATTGAATGACTGTCTATTTCTCTACAAATCTTTCTACAATCATTTTAGCAACACTGAGTTCAACCCCTTTGCCTTGAATGTTCCTAACCGTAATACTAGACAGTCTATTAAACACATCTTATATGTGCCAAGGAATCGGGTAGATGTGACAAAGCGTGGCTTTTTGTCAAGGATTTCCTCCACATATAATAGTATCCATGGTTCTTGTGATGTGTTCGGAGCCCCTACTCTTAATTCCTTTCGTGGTCAGGTTTTGAGTGCCATATCCTCTTCCAGTAACTAATGTATAAATGTATTTACAGTGTTTTGTTTTATTTTATTTGGTATTGTTTACATCGATTTTTTTTCCCTTGTCTTTTTATCGTTTATTCTGTTTATAATTTAATGTAGGCTTTTGCTTTTAAAATTTATTTTAAATATATTTTCACAGTCGTTCATGGTGATCTGTTTCTGTTCCCTATTTTATTTTACTTAATCTTCAATGTATGCTTTAATTTTCTTTCCTAAGATGATTCTATTTTAATTGTTAACTTTGTACATATCAGATTAGTAGGATTTGAAACTTTGCATGGTGGAAGTAAGATATAGAAAAGTTTGCGGTAACACCATGTAATAACAATCTCTCAATGAGTTGGGGTGGTTCTGAAAAGAACCGTTGGATTAACTCGACGTTTCGATCAGTATTCTCTGATCGTCTTCTTCTTTCTGTCTTCTCCAGAAGACGATCAGAGCATACTGATCGAAACGTCGAGTTAATCCAAAGGTTCTTTTCAGAACCACCCCAACTCATTGAGAGATTGTTATTACATGGTGTTACCGCAAACTTTTCTATAACATATCAGATTGTTTTTATATAGGCTATATGAATATTTCTTATTGTTTTTTTTGGTATCCTTTCCTGTAATTGGCAGCTCGTCCGTTGTTGGTTTGGTCAATAAATATAATAATAAAATAAAATATATAGGCCGAGTTATAGTCGGTCGCGCGATGGTCGGGCGTCGGAAATCTAGACGCGCGATCATAAAAAGACACGGTTTTTAGGCCTCAGTCTTAGGATTGCGCGCAAGATTTCCGTCGCGCGACCATCGCGCTACCATCGCGCGACCGACTATAAACCGGCCTTAATGCAGAAACAATATAGATATAACGAAGCTATAGTTCAGTCGTTTTTAGGTACAATAACCATGATAGCAACTTGAAATGGGCATTACATTCCAACATCTGAGAGGGGGCACATCACCCCTCAGACTGCCTAGATTGCACCAGAGAGCATCGACTGCCTACAATTTTTCCCAAGGGGGCCTTAAAGCGGGCCCCGGACCACACGCCGTAAATGTCGTGTTCCCATCTTTCCAGACGGATCGACGCCCCTGCCCATGCTTGTATTTTGGTTTAGACAATCACACTTTAAACTGCACTCATAAATATCGTTGTTTTTTCTTTTTCTTGTAAACCAACATACCCGCAGATAATAAGGATTTTTCATGAAGTTCTTGGTGATTCTAGAAATGTATGGTTTTTACGTCGTACATTTTGTGGTTGGCTCTGTGTGGAATTTCCCTGGGTTGTTCGCAGTAGACTTAAAATAACCGAGTTGCACATTATAGTGACCGGCTCTGCAAAAATGGGTATTAATGGACAAAATAAGTAAATTGAGTTCCATACACAGCTGAATTGGTGTTATTATAAGCTTTATTTTGGTGTAGGTTTGAACCCTGTGGCATGTTGCGTTCTGGAGATATACTGATATTTATATATTCATATTTTACAATTTAATGAAAGTGCCTTCAGAGATACAGCTCCTTAAACCTAGCAAAATTTAAGGGAAGTTACCTAAATTGATACAAAAACCTTTGTTTGTTCAACTAAAAAAAATTAAAATGATATTTCTGTGAATAAAATATGGAAGTACTTATGCAATAGAAGCCAATAAACCAAGAAAGACAAAATCATGTTGTTAAAATATTTTCAGGATTTTCAGTCTAATGCAAACATGGCTTTTGTTTAAACACGACTTATATTAGACACTGTCAGTTTCGCGCGAATTATGATTGGGCCGCTTCGGTTCAACACGTAGATTGCTACAACGCACGCTAGAAACAAACTGTAAAATTAAAGAATCGCATTGTCTTTTGCCAATATTCAGAAATTATGATGAAAATTCAACTGAGCTTGGTCTACGGTGTAAATCAAATTGTGAAAACTGTGATAGGCAGTGGACACTATTGGTAATTTAATACTCAAAATAATTATTAACATAAAACCTTTCTTGGTGACGAGTAATGGGCAGAGGTTGATGGTATAAAACATTGTCAGAAACGGCTCCCTCTGAAGTGCCATAGTTTTCGAGAAAGAAGTAATTTTCCACGAATTTGATTTCGAGACCTCAGATTTAGAACTTGAGGTCTCGAAATCAACCATCTAAACGCACACAACTTCGTGTGACAAGGGTGTTTTTTCTTTCATTATTATCTCGCAAGTTCGATGACCGATTGAGCTCAAATCTTCACAGGTTTGTTATTTTATGCATATGTTGAGATACACCAACTGTGAAGGCTAGTCTTCGACAATTACCAATAGTGTCCACTGTCTTTAAACTAGCCAACATTTATTTATTTTATTTATCTTATTATTTGTAAAACAAACTTAGGCATACAGTGTTAAAACAAGTTGTTTTGTACGCGGGGATCCAGTTGATGACCAGAGAGTGGCTGGCACGTTCACTCGATGGTAAGTATGGTAATACTTAATGGGCTTCACTTCTGTTTTATGTGCAGCATATGTGTCTAATTGAAATATGCTAATGCAATAAAGCCGCTGAAACGAATAATTCTACTGGTATTTGTTTACGCGTTATACACATTAACGACGGCTCTTGTGAAAATTCAACAAATCAAAGATCTTTCTGTCATCTATTATAATCCCGCGCGGCCATTGGTGCGTCTTAAACCGATTTCGTACAGACGCAGGGCCGTGCCGCAGCAGCCTTACACAAGTGGGGCTAGCTTGCATCTCCGCTTTGTGATTGTGGAGAACCACAGACGATGCGCCACATGATAGATGACTGCCCACTCTCTCACCTTGATGGTGGCATCAAAGCCCTTCACCTGGCTGAGGACCCAGCCGTAAACTGGATTATGGACTTCAAAACGAGATCTACATAGCATACGACATCAGGGAAGCACGAGGCAGTTCTTAAACTTAAATAACACATCCAAATTGTGCCAGTAGTTCTTCTTATAATTGATATTATAATAACGTTTATTAATAATGCTGGTGTGACTGAAGATCTTGGATGGTGTCAGTGTGGTTTATTATTTACGACTGTAACTGCGGTTTATTGGTTTGGCCTTCATAATAGATGACAGAAAGATCTTTGATTTGTTGAATTTTCACAAGAGCCGTCGTTAATGTGTATAACGCTTAAACAAATACCAGTAGAATTATTCGTTTCAGCGGCTTTATTGCATTAGCATATTTCAATTAGACACATGCTGCACATAAAACAGAAGTGACGCCCATTAAAAATGAATCTAGTGAATAACAATGGATTGAGTGATTAAAAATAAAATTTAAGGATTAACTGTACTGATTACCGGGAGATAAATTTAACCGACTTCTTCTTCTGTTAATCTTGAAGCTTAATGCTTTTTTTTTTTTTTACTGGTACCCATTGTTAAGTGACGCATTCCAAGCCAGAAGAATTATTGTTTTCTCAACAGCTTGATCACCCACTTCAAAACATCCCACATGTTTTTTTTTTTGTTCTGAGTAAACAAGAAGGATTAAAATGATTTTACTGCTTATCAAGGAAAAAATAGGAAATAAACTAACAAACATGTAAAATAAGTTTAATAATAAGAAAAATAACATAAAAAAAAATAAATAAATAAATAAACAAGTGAATACATACATAAAAAGCTTTACGAATGACCTTTGAGTGTTTAAAAATATCGACAATGTTTTCTTTTTACAAAAGATAATTACTACAGCTACATGTCCGTTCGTTGGAGGTATTTATAAATGAAACTATTTTATTAATAGGGACCTGGTCGTCTGTGCGTTGTAATGAACGGGTTGGTTGGTGCCAGGCTACGGTCTCCAGATCGAACCGAAGCAGCCAGCCATCAACCGGGACTTATAATGAACGGGTTGGTTGGTGCCAGGCTACGGTCTCCAGATCGAACCGAAGCAGCCAGCCATCAACCGGGACTTATAATGAACGGGTTGGTTGGTGCCAGGCTACGGTCTACAGATCGAACCGTAGCAGCCAGCCATCAACCGGGACTTATAATGACCGGGTTGGTTGGTGCCAGGCTACGGTCTCCAGATCGAACCGAAGCAGCCAGCCATCAACCGGGTCTTATAATGACCGGGTTGGTTGGTGCCAGGCTACGGTCTACAGATCGAACCGAAGCAGCCAGCCATCAACCGGGTCTTATAATGACCGGGTTGGTTGGTGCCAGGCTACGGTCTACAGATCGAACCGAAGCAGCCAGCCATCAACCGGGACTTATAATGACCGGGTTGGTTGGTGCCAGGCTACGGTCTACAGATCGAACCGAAGCAGCCAGCCATCAACGGGTCTTGTAATGACCGGGTTGGTTGGTGCCAGGCTACGGTCTACAGATCGAACCGAAGCAGCCAGCCATCAACCGGGTCTTATAATGACCGGGTTGGTTGGTGCCAGGCTACGGTCTACAGATCGAACCGAAGCAGCCAGCCATCAACCGGGACTTATAATGACCGGGTTGGTTGGTGCCAGGCTACGGTCTCCAGATCGAACCGAAGCAGCCAGCCATCAACCGGGTCTTATAATGACCGGGTTGGTTGGTGTCAGGCTACGGTCTACAGATCGAACCGAAGCAGCCAGCCATCAACCGGGACTTATAATGACCGGGTTGGTTGGTGCCAGGCTACGGTCTACAGATCGAACCGAAGCAGCCAGCCATCAACCGGGTCTTATAATGACCGGGTTGGTTGGTGCCAGGCTACGGTCTACAGATCGAACCGAAGCAGCCAGCCACCAACCGGGTCTTATAATGACCGGGTTGGTTGGTGCCAGGCTACGGTCTACAGATCGAACCGAAGCAGCCAGCCATCAACCGGGTCTTATAATGACCGGGTTGGTTGGTGCCAGGCTACGGTCTCCAGATCGAACCGAAGCAGCCAGCCATCAACCGGGTCTTATAATGACCGGGTTGGTTGGTGCCAGGCTACGGTCTACAGATCGAACCGAAGCAGCCAGCCATCAACCGGGACTTATAATGACCGGGTTGGTTGGTGCCAGGCTACGGTCTATAGTTCGAACCGAGAGGGCGCCCTTGTCAATGGCTGCACTTGTATCTTTTTAGCTCTGTTAATCTCCGCTGTTTTTATAACATTTCTCCGTCTGTAACATGTTTGTCTACTCCAAGTGTGAACTGTGGCGTTTTGTAAGTACCTTTGTCATACTGTACCCGTTCTGTGCATATGGATTGAGACCGGAAAGTGATATTTCAGCTACTTTCTTTTTTGCACATCAATCGTTTTGAACCAATGCTACGTGACCACTGGATACCAGACATCCTACAGTTAAGAAACATGACTTTATCTAGTCTGGTCCCCAGCACTACAGTAACTGCCTAATGGAGAGATTAACGTATAGCTCTAGCTACCTCAAAAGCCTCAACATTAACAATAAAATTGGGGTTTCTTCCAACCAAGACATACTGAGCAAATGTCTAGAGATCCAAAAATGTTGCAAAAGAACTAAACGTGGTTGTCGTGCTGGGAAACGTCTACAAAGGAGAATTGAGGTAATTGTGAGACCTCGATCTGCCAAACCAACCTCGTACCCACGTCTACCCTCAGTGCTCTCAGTGCCGCAGTGCCACAAACAAAAACCTGCTGGAACTACTACTAGCACGAATTGCCCAAAGCTGAGCTCCCTCCCAGGCTTTTTCCTCACAAACATTCGTTCAGCCATGAATAAAGTTGATGAACTTGAAGCTATCCTCAAGCAGCCATATTCCTCCCCAATTGACATTGCTGTTCTTACAGAAACCTGGCAGTCAAACATGATCACTGATGACTACCTAGCAGTGGACGGCTTCCAGATATTTACCAAGATTAGAACAGAAAGAAGTGGGGGTGAAGTAGCGATTTATGTTAGAGACAACATCCCTGCTATGGTTCTAACCAACATTACAGTGCCCGAAGAGCTTGAATGCCTGTGGCTACAGGTCCGACCCTATAGGCTCCCACGTCAAGTATCGAGTGTGGTTGTATGTGCAGTCTACATTCCACCTAAATCGGAACATCAGCAAACTCTGGTTAATCACATTGTCAGAACCCTCGATCTACTGAAATCAAAACATCCAGACGTGGGCCTAGTGATTTTAGGGGATCTCAACAGAACTGACACCAATCCTATATGCAGAGCTCATGCCCTGAAGCAGGTAGTTGACAAACCTACAAGAAACGATGCGATCTTGGACGTTATCAGCACTAACATTAAGAACCTGTACAGCAGTCCAGTTGTAAGTACCCCGGTTGGCCGGAGTGATCATAACACTATATATTGGTCTCCCAGTGGAAACAAGATTGTGAATGGTGTCCATGTAAGATCTGTCAGACCACTCCCCAAACTGAGCATGCATGAATTTGGCAGATGGATAACAGCTCATCAATGGGAAGAGGTTTTGAATGCTACTAGCACTGGTGAAAAATCTGATGCTTTTTATTCCACGATCAATGCTGCACTGGATCTTCACTTTCCTACCAAATTAGTCAAACTTCACACTAATGACAAACCATGGATCACTGCTGAAATCAAGGTCCTCATCAAAAAACGTCAGGTTGCATTTGCAGAGAAGAAAACATTCCTTTGGCGTCTTCTTCGTAACAAAGTCAGCCACGCCATCAGTCGAGCCAAAAAGTCGTTCTACCAAATTCGTCTCCAAGGCCTAAAATCCAGTGATCCATCAGGCTGGCATAAAGGAATCCAAATGATCACCAATCAGACTCAGAAGCCCACTGTGATTTCCGTCCCAGGCATACCCCAGAATGATGACAAAGCTATCGCCGAGGCAATTAACCTGGACTTTGCTTCTCTCTGTCAAAGCAGGCCCCCTATCAATCTGAAGGAACTGCCTGCTTACCTGCCTGCAGAACCTACGCCTCAAATCAAAGTATGGGATATGTACAATGCTCTCAAAAAAATATGTGCCAAGAAATCAGCAGGCCCTCATGGGCTCCCAGGAAAACTAATCAAAGAATTCGCATGTGAGCTCAGCATACCTGTTTCTGATATATTCAATTCGTCTCTTGTTGAGGGTTGTGTACAGATTTGGAAGGATGCAATTGTCGTGCCAATTCCTAAAGAAACACCAGCCACCATCACAAAGCTGAGACCTATTTCACTAACTGCTCTCCTAGCAAAAGTATGCGAAGGGTTTGTCTCAAAATGGGTGCTTGAAGATATCCGAACATCTATCGGCCGTAACCAGTATGGTAGTATACAGGGGTCATCAACCACTCACTGCTTAATCGAACTCCTTGATGTGCTCTACAAGGGAACTGACAAAGCCGATACAGTTGGCACGCTGGTAGTGACGGACTTTTCCAAGGCTTTTGACTGCGTAGATCATACTTTGGCAATTCAGAGATTACATGACCTAGGTGTCCGTAGCGAAATAATGCCATGGATCGTAAACTTCCTGAAGGCACGCCGCCAGAGAGTTCGATACCACTCTGCCCTATCAGAATGGGAAACCATCTCTTGTGGAGTTCCACAGGGTACGAAATTGGGACCCATTGCATTCATTGGCGTTATAAATGATGCTTCTGAAAGTACCAATTCTTCTAGTTTTAAGTATGTTGATGATCTAAGCCTTGCTGAGGTCCGTCCTGCCAATGTGCCTACTCAGATTGACTTGGACCTTCAAGACCTTGAAGATTGGGCTGACAGTAACCACCTCAAGCTCAATCCCTCTAAATGCAAGGTTATGCAAGTGTGCTTCAAAAGAAACCCTCCATGTCCTCCTGATATGAAGATTGCTGACAAGGGGCTTGAGCTGGTTACTGAGACCAAGCTTCTCGGTCTCACTGTTCAATCAGATCTTAGATGGGACTCTCAGGTCAATGATATGGTGTGTAAGAGCAGTCGCAGACTTTACATGCTTGGTCGTCTCAAGCGTTTTGGTGTACCCGTTGAGGACTTGGTATCTGTGTATGTTGGCTATGTGCGTCCTTCAGTTGAGTATGCGTCTCCTGTGTGGCATGGTTGCATCAGTAAACAGCAAACTCATCAAATTGAAAGAATTCAAAAAAGAGCGTGTCATGTGATCCTTGGGAACAACTATACTACATACACAGATGCTCTTGACCTCATGGGTCTCCAGACGCTTGAAGATAGACGTGATCAATTATGTACTAACTTTGCTGTTAAATGTAGTACCTCTGATAGATATGCCGGTTGGTTCCCTCATAACAACAACACTCACAGTATGGGTCTTCGCAATGCTACTAAGTATATGGTGCCTAAACATAGGACTAAGCGTTATGGCAACAGTGCAATTCCATTCCTTACTAAACTTTTAAACCAATCCTCTTAGACTGGAGCTTCCATATTTGCTTTTGTTTTATTGGTGTGCGTGTGGGCTGTAAATTTTATTTTCAATGCTTTAGTATGCCCTCATAAATGAGGGTCTCCCACATCCTGTAACTTTTTGTTAATCTTTTCTGTTTTATCAAATTTGTTTTCCCTTTTTTGCTATCATTGTTTTTGTCATATGTTCAGTTTTTAACTGCTAGGGTTTCTCTTTTTTAGCTGGTTTATTCCATAGTGGGGTTTCTATGTATAAGAGGGTTCCCCCAACACCCTGTGCATTTTTTAAAGTGTCTTTTAGTGGTTTATCTAACTATTTTTACTTATTGTCGTCTTCTTATATAATGTTCCTTTGTGGTGCAATTTTTGTTTTTTTATCTATGCTATTTTTATCAATATTGTTATCTTGTAATGCCACATTATTCAGCTTCGTGCTGCCAGTTGGTTTTTTAATATAAAAATGAATGAATGAATGAATGAATGAAGCAGCCAGCCATCAACCGGGTCTTAACTACGCATTATATATAGACATACGGGGCCAATTCCATAAAGTTGTTTAGCAGAAAATACTACACGTGCAAACATGTAAACTATATGGCATTTGCATTGGTAGCTAGTTTCTGCTAAGCATGATTTTTCTTTACTCATCAAGTTTTTATACGCTTAAAGCCATTGTACACTTTCGGTAAACAGTCTTGTCCAATGCCCACACTTCGTGTATCACAACTATTATGTGACGGTTATAAAGACACCTCAATAACAAACCTGTGAAAATTTAGGCTCAATCAGTCATCGGAGTCGGGAGAAAATAACGGGGAAACCCACCCTTGTTTCCGCACAATTCGCCGTGTCATGACATGGTGTTTAAAATAAACCCATCATTCTCGATATCGAGATAAGGTATTTGCATTGATTGATACTTACATTGTATAGGTGTTCTTGATCAAATTCGGCAAATGAGCAGCCAATTTAATTTTCATGCGTTCGAATTAAAGCTATTTTGCCTCTCCGGTTTTTACTGCGTTTCAAATTCAGAATTCGGTCATTCAATTTCGTTTTGAGGCATTCAAGTTCCTGGCACACTCATTCTTTTTCATGACACACAAATCATCATTCAATATAGCAAAGTTGGTTCGACTAGAGATTTTTCTGATTCAATCATTTTCAATTTCGTAAAGAGGCAATCAATTTCGCTCACCGAGAATTCAAATAAGTACGACTAAAGAAATACGAATAAACAGATAAACTGTATAAGGCAAACTGTTTCGTACCTTCACTTTTAAAACCTTATTTTCTTTATTTTATGTTTCCAGTAGACTTTACCTTGGGCCCCGCAAGGGTTGTTTTCTTCTTTATTGTTTTCGGGAGACCTCCAATGGTTAACTGACCAAGACCTGACATTTGAATGTGTTTGAATGTTTTTGTTTTGTTTTTGTTTAAAAAATGTTTTCCAGTTGTTGGTTTTTGTAAATATTCACCAACCATCTGTTGGCGGGCCAGACATCTTTCTTGGCTTATTATGTTCAAGAGTGCCAACAAATTAACCGCATGCCTTTAACATTCGTATAAGGAAACAACAAGTTAACCAAGTGTTTTAAGACTGCACAAATATCAGAATTGACTGCCTCAAAATGAAATTGAATGACTAAACACACGCCTCAAAAACACTCCTGCGAATTTGAATGCAGCTTCGATGAATTGTTAAATTGAATGATAATTTTGTTAAAGGCAGTGGACACTATTGGTAATTACTCAAAATAATTATTAGCATAAAACCTTTCTTGGTGACGATTGATGTGGAGAGGCTGATGGTATAAAACATTGTGAGAAACGGCTCCCTCTGAAGTGCTATACTTTCCGAGAAAAAAAGTAATTTTCCACGAATTTGATTTCGAGACCTCAGATTTAGAACTTGAGGTCTCGAAATCAACCATATAAACGCACACAACTTCGTGTGACAAGGGTGTTTTTTCTTTCATTATTATCTCGCAAGTTCGATGACCGATTGAGCTCAAATTTTCACAGGTTAGTTATTTTATGCATATGTTGAGATACACCAACTGTGAAGGCTAGTCTTTGACAATTACCAATAGTGTCCACTGCCTTTAAATCGAATGACGTAAAAGTAGATTTGACTAGTCTTAAAATGAAATCGAATGACCCTTTTTTAGTAGCATTCGATTTCGTGCGAAACAGAATAGGCTGGTGGTTAAATTGGCTGCTCATTTCCCGAAATTGACCGAGGAAACCTATGTTACCATCTCGACATTACAAACAAATATTTGAGGAACACTGAGTGCAGATGTAATGTCTGTTTATTGTTATGTTCACAGTACCCGCTGCTAAAACATTGGATTCGAACTGCCTGTAACTACCGGGCAAACTCGGTGGTATAGTTGAGTTGACAGAGTCCTAGAATGGCAAAAGTCGTGGGTTCGAATTCCAACCGAGTAATATGCCTGTGATTTTTTTTCCCACACTGTCAAAAGGGTTAAATCACGGCTACAATAAGTTTTCAACAAATATTTGGTATGTGCAACTGAATGATAAAAGAAAAAGATGTTTGTCAAAGTATTAGATTCAAATGTTGCTCTTTCAGCCAAAACCTGGACCCAATTTCATAGAGCTGTTTAAGCACAAAGTTTCGCTTAAGCAAAAAAATCCTTGCCCTGTCCGAGCGATGGTGGTACATGATGTGGGCATGGAGTTATAGAAAACAAAGATAGCTCCACTGTATGGGGAACAAGAACTGACACGTTTGGCTGGTAGACCAATCAGTTGTGACGTCATCTATATTAACTACCAGATAAGGCTCCGTGATCAAGGGTCATTGCGGGTTGTGTACACGAAGTGAAGGCCGCGGCAATAACGGTTACATATTAGGATAATATTAGATTCTATTGTCACACTTAACTCCATTACTATTAATTTAACGTTTAATCTTCACATAAAACGAGGCGGGGGGGGGTATGACCATTTTCAGAAACCTAGGATAATTTACGCGGCAATTTAATTAGTCCGTACAGAGCATAATATGGTACGTACACATAATTGGGTTTTCCGCTCGGGTCTTTGTTGGCCGGTCCGACAACTGAGGGCAAGTTCGAACACGATGAAAACGTAGCAGACGACAACAGAACTACTGGACTCGTACACTCTTGGTCAAGGGCTGTTATTTACGCTAGTTCTTTGGGTCGAAAAATGTGAAATTCATACTTGATCGTAATAAATAATAAAAAATAAAAATAATAATAATAATAATATATCCAAGTTCAACAACGTATCGTCTTACTCTGATGTCTTACACTTTGACCTCCCCGCTGTGCTGGTAAAAAGAAGGGGAAAAAAAGGGGGGGTCTTCGACACACCCCCATCAAGCATCCTACATACAACGACCCACCCGAGCCATGATCCACACAACTTGTGGATCATGATCCACCTCTCAAAAACGGGGTCATTATACGCCTCTCATACTACTTAGACAGAACATAAAGCCTTTGAAATGTGAGCAGCATTAGAACCTTTTGGGTTAACAGTATTTTCAGGTGTTGATCTATGACACGAATTTTAGTGGGCAAATCGGATCCGGAAATAGAAAAACAGAGCGCCCTCTACGTTCATTCACTACAAGCGCGTACAGTTTGCCGTGAATCATTAGATCTGTACGTTGGTTTTGTGTGACCGCGCAATATGTACACCAATGGTCTTGGAACCAAGACTATGCAATACCTGAATACTTGGTCTTCATGATCAAGGTGGTCAAAAAGATGGGGGGGGGGACATTTGATATTGTGTCCCCCACTCTCCAAAAGATGGGGGGGGGGCATGTCCGCCTGTGTCCCCCGCCCCCCTGATTAACGCCCATGCATAATACAAAAGTGGACACATCAGACAGACGACCGAAAGTAAGCTTTCCATATCTGTGTTTTGATTGGTCCATCATTATATCCAATGAAATCACTGGTTGTAAAAGCAAATACCTGTCGTTATCCGCAAGGATAATGCAGGGGTCAAGTCTACCCTAGCGCAAAATCCAGCTTATTTTAAAACAATCTTCACACCTTTTAGCACCACAAAATATAAATCTATATCTCGAAGTGACGCTATGCTAATTGTTTCAGTATTTGACATCATCGGCATTCTAACTTTCAAAAACATGTCAAATGACGATGAAACGATTTCGCTGATGACGTTCAATTCCAATAGCGCCCTCTAACGGCTGGTCTCAGTTAATATTCTGAACACCTTTCTCGCAAAAACTCCTGTTCGAAATAACTTCTGACGTACTTCCCATAACTGAAGAATGTGTTGGTCAAGTTCTAACCTTTCCATGCATACCAATGTTTTTGTACGAGGTCTCAATATCTAAGCCTGAAACGACCACTATGAAATGACATTGTTTCCGATAGTGAAATTGTATTAATTGTTTTGTCGCGAATGATGTTACATCGATTTATGTATCATTTAATTATTGCTTCAAATATTGATGTTGATCTTAACAAGTCAATGAATCAAATCACGCAATAGTTGTTGTACATTAGCATTAGGTGTCAATCAGTTCGGGTTAAAAAACAAGCAGTGGAAGCATAAAGCAATACATGCAAAAATAAGGTCCATTTCCTTTTTTCCCCAGCTCCGTGCGTGATTCTACTGAAGATATATTATTGTGGGTCATATTTCTGGGTATTTCTGGGTATTATAACTGGGTAGTTTCCACTTAACCCTATCCATCAGTATGACTAAAAACCTATTTGCCACTTGGTTTTAACATGAGCTCTCAACTTGAAGTTAAGTAAGTTTTTAACCAAACCAGTGTTTTGATTTGGGGATGCAGTCACCAAAAGATATCAAATGGGGATGGGGGGGGGGGGGTAGGCTGAGGGTCTAGTGCTAAAAATCCTCACAAGGTGATATACAAATTGGTCGTATTACCACTTTTCATCATTTCAAAGGCATTTCGTGCAACAGGAAATGATAATTCTTAGAAGGCCCAAACTAGCTTTTACAAAAAAAGTTTTCAAAGAAGTATAAAAGCCATTTACTTCCCAGCCTCGTCCCCTAATATCTACGAGTGCTTTCCCCCAGCATAGTTAATTGCTTGATCATATAATGGTGCACTGGTTCTCATCCGCACAACTCATCTGTTGATCGGTGGGTAACTTTTGAATTAATTTCACACTGTTTCAATAAGTGTGTCTAAATTCTTGCTCTTTATTTCGATTTCTGTATTTTGAACCGACTGCACTAATACAGTCCGTTATCATAGGTCATAAAGTATAAGATGCTCGTCCATGACATTTTAAACTAGTGTAAGTTAAGCTTTAAAGGGCACTGAACACCTTTGGTAATAATTAATTGCCAAAGACCAGTCTTCTCACTTGGTGTATCTCAACATAAGCATAAAATAACAAACCTGCTCACATTTTAACTCAATTGGTCGTCAAAGTAGCGAGAGAATAATGACAGAAAAATACCCTTGTCGATTATTTTAGTATGATAGCACTTCTTCCTTAAAAAAAACTATGTTACTTCAGAGGGAGCCGTTTCTCACAATGTTTTATACTATCAACAGCTCTCCGTTGCTCCGTTGCCAAGTAGTATTTTTGCTAACAATTATTTTGAGTAATTACCAGTAGTGTCCAGTGCCTTTAATCCACTGTTACATTGAAATCAATTTTATATGGAGAACAACATTTTAAAAAGAAAACCGCTGATGTTCTACTCATATTTTTCTTGTAAACAATTATAATCCGTGCTCTGATCCGTGTAAATATGGATGTTTATAATAATCTAAGAAATAAAAAGTATTTTTTAAACTATAATTTACAAAGTCTTTCTTAAGTCACAGCTGCAGCAATATGTTTCCACAAAAAGAGAGTAAACAGAAACGGGACCGATATAAATGTACAATGTACACAAACTAAAACGTGAATTATACACTGGCTACTTATAGACGATGTGACCTGTGACATCACATGTTTACAAAAAAGCCACCAAGCCTGGACTTCCTGCAGGCATGATTTGTACACAGCCTAATGGAAGAAAACATATTATATTTTATGGAGATTGCAAAGTCTAACTCTTATTAACTTTTGATATGATGAAAGGGGGCACATCTCATAACTTGTCCAGCTTTTACTCTCATAACTCTTGGATTTATGTGGAAATTATCACTCAAAATGTCAACTTTCCCATTATGACCAGTGCAGTATCTTGCCTGCCAGAATACCCAAAGAATGTAAAGGGTCACACTTATTATAAACAAATGTCACATGGTTTATATAGACTAAATTGAATGGTTAATTAATCATTATTATTATAATTTGTATCATTAAAAATAAAACTATTTAAACTAATTCCATCTGTTATTGAATTGTGTGCAAACACTATTTGCAAAAAGAAGTAGGCCTATAGTTGATGAACTGACATGTTGACCCTAACTTTTTCTCTGATCTATTAGAGTCAAAACGCCAGGCTTTTAGCTATTTATTTGTGCATTGATATCATAGTTATGTCCCGTAGGCTGGTGAGTAGTTTGCAACAGCTAATTCTATTTTCTCAACACTTATTTTCGCTAACAAAAACTTTGCCAAAGTAATAATATACACAACTGATTGTTATTTTTTAACGAACTACAAAACGTAATGTGTGGAATCCAGAATGTATCTTCTAAAAGGATCGAAATGTCAGGTCGTTAAAGGATTTGGGTACTTTTTTTGTAACACAAAACACAATGTCAACAGATTAACATCAAACTCACACCGTTTGACGACAATGATAGTAGAAATCTTCCCTGAAAATATTACATGCTGAGGTGCTGTAATTTTTGAGAAATGAGTAAAACAGTGTCATGAAAATACGGTTTTACATGCATTATTTTCATCTCATGATCAGTGAGACGAAAACTATTTTCATGACATTGTATTACCCATTTCTCAAAAACTACAGCACCTCATCAGGTAAGATTTTCAGGGAAGCTTTCAACTATCATTGTCTTCAAACTGTGTAAGTTAAATGTAAATCTGTTGACATTATGTTTTTGTGTCAAACAAAAAGTACATGGACCCTTTAACGACTTGTTGACATTTATACAAATAATAATAAAATGTTTTACTGGGGAGCGACTACTATTCTACTTTCTCAACAATCATTTTCGTTTAAAAACTTTGCCAAAGTATATAATAATAAATGCACAACTGATTTTTTTTTACGAACTACTAATACAAAACAAATTATGTATAATCCAGAATGTATCTTCTAAAATTAATTCATTATAATTATTTTATATTCAAGCATTTCCACCTAATTCGACAAGAACCAGGGCTTCTTGATAGAGCTGCTCTTGAAAACTCTGGTAATTGTCAAAGACCAGTCTTCTCACTTGGTGTATCTCCACATGATCATAAAATAACAAACCAGCTTTGAAAGTTTGAGCTCAATTGGTCTTCGAAGTTCCTAGATAATAATGAAAGAAAAAACAACCCTTGTCACACCAAGTTGTGTGCTTTCAGATGCTTGATTTCTAAACCTGAAAATTTAATTCTAAGGTCTCGAAATCAAATTCGTGGAAAATTTCTTCTATCTTGAAAACTACGTTCATTCAGAGAGAGCCATTTCACACAATGTTTTATACTATCCACAGCTCTCCGTTGCTTTTTACCAAGTAAGGTTTTATGCTAACAATCACTTTCAGTAATTACCAATATTGTCCACTGTCTATAATGTAGTGTTTGTGAACACGTGATGCGTTCTTCTCATTCAGGTTAGTTTTTTATAGTTACTTCGTAAAAAAAAAACGAATTCCAGGCCCAATGTTCACCATGCTTTAGTTGAATTTCTTCCACACATTTAATATTACTGATTATTCATGGTGTCGTTCCTGTTCTAGTTGGTGTCCCTCCAGTGGTCAGCACACGTGGCCATTACGAGTATTGAGCAATCTTTAAATGGAATGATCTTATTGACCATTGAATTTTACACCGTTTGAGTTAAATTTCTCTTTTGACAGTTGGATTCTGATGCGACGAAGCATTCATTTTCAAGAAAGACTGAACGAGTCGTACATAGGACAATTTCACAAAGCACAATTTCTTAAGATGAGTCGTCAGTGTTGCCAAAGACTATTCGTATTGTGCAATTAAGGTTTATTCGCAGTTAACATTCACAGATCTTATGAAATCGAGCCAAGGATTGTGTTAACTTGAACGACTATTAAAAACAAACTTTAAAAAAAGATTGTTTAAAAACCTGTTTGAGTTTTGTTTACATTTCATGTAACCACGTATGAATTCGTTGCAACAGACATTGCTAAAATTTCCAAATAGCTTTTTAATTCAGAAATAATTTTAATATTTCCATAGAGTAGATTATGTACGTCAGCGTGTGAATTTAACATGCGGTCTACCGTGGTCTAAGTAGCAACGTTGTATGGCTCTTGCTTTTGACCGTACTGCCCGGGGATCTGTTGCATAGCCATTGGCGGTTGGTTATAAGCCGGTGGTGGCGCTCCAGGTTGTTGGTTGTAAGCCCCCGGTGGTGGCGCCCCAGGTTGTTGGTTGTAAGCCCCCGGTGGTGGCGCCCCAGGTTGCTGACCGTAAGGTTGTTGTTGATGGCCAGTTGGTACTACAACCGTTGTTGTACTACTGCTTGGCTTGCTCTTGCAACAGAGATGATAACACAAGCAACCGCAACAAACACATATGAGGATTCCCCCGACGAGACATCCGACAATTACACCGACTATTATCCCAATGCCCCAGCCAATAATGCCATCAACAAGGTCATCTGAAAAAAACCAAAAGCAAAATATTAATTAAAAAATTAAAAACTTATATTAGTAATAATAATAATATAGGTTTTCTCGGTCAAATTCGGCAAATAAACAGCCAATTTAATTTGCATGCGTTCGAATTAAAGCTATTTTGCCTCTCCGGTTTTTACTTCGTTTCAAATTCAGAATTCGGTCATCCAATTTCGTTTTTGAGGCATTCAAGTTCCTAGCACACTCATTCTTTTTCATGACACACAATCATCATTCAATTTAGCAAAGCTGGTTCGACTAGAGATTTTGCTGATTTAATCATTTTCAATTTCGTAAAGAGGCAATCAATTTCGCTCACCGAGGATTCAAATAAGTACGACTAAAGAAATACGAATAAACAGATCAACTTTATAAGGCAAACCGTTTCGTACCTTCACTTTTAAATCAAGCGAACCTTATTTTCTTTATTTTATGTTTCCAGTAGACTTTAACTTGGGCCCCATAAGAATTGTTGTCTTCTTTGTTTTTTTGGGAGACCTTCAATGGTTAACTGACCAATCCCTGACATTTGAATGTGTTTTGGGGTGTTTTTTAAATAAATGTTTTTTCAGTGGTTGTTTTTGTAAATATTCACCAACCATCTGTTGGCGGGCCAGACATCTTGGCATATTATGTTCAAGAGTGCCAACAAATTAACCGCATGCCTTTAACATTCGTATAAGGAAACAACAAGTTCACCAAGCGTTTTTAAGACTGCACAAATATCAGAATTGACTGCCTCAAAATGAAATTGCATGACTAAACTCACGCCTCAAAAACACTCCTGCGAATTTGAATGCAGCTTCGATGAATTGTTAAATTGAATGATTATTTTGTTGAATCGAATGACGAAAAGTAGATTTGACTAGTCTTAAAATGAAATCGAATGACCCTTTTTAGTAGTATCGATTTCGTGCGAAATAGAATAGGCTGGTAGTTAAATTGGCTGCTCATTTTCCGAAATTGACCAAGAAAACCTATAATACAAATAATTCAAATGCATATTTATATTTCACAAAATCCATCTTATAAGGTGCTTGAAGCTCATGGATATAAAAAGCAACAGATGAAAGAGGGAACAGTAAGATAAAAGGAAACAAAAGAAGGAAAATAATACTGAAAAGCTGTTTGAAACCAACGAAATTTCAATATGTCTTTAAAATGTGTCCACGGTGCTGCTATCCAGAATCGGCCCAGCATCTTTCAGCCACCAATACAGCTACTATAGTTTTTTTCGGCCAGTTTCGGAAAAAGAGCAGCCAATTTAACCGTCAAGCTATTCTATTTCGCGCGAAATCGAATGCTACTGAAAAGGGTCATTCGATTTCGTTTTATATTAGTCAAATGTAATGTTGCGTCATTCGATTTAACAAAATAATCATTCAATTTAACAATTCATCAAAGCAGAATTCAAATTCGCAGTCGCTTCTTGAGGCGTGTGTGTCTCGAAAAAGAATGACGATACACTAAATTGAACAAGTGCTAAATGAATTTGACTCGACTCAAAACGAAATTGAATGGCCGAATTCTGAATTTGAAACACAGTAACAACTAGAGAGGCAAAACAGCTTCAATTCGAACGCATGAAAATGAAATTGGCTGCTCATTTGCCGAATTTGACCGAGAAAACCTATACTAACGCAATATTCAAAACAGCATACAATAATAAATTGTTTTTAAGGATAGCGAAGAACTATATTTTGATTGTACATTTTGCTTCCAATCACTTATTTATATTCAGAAGGGTGATTTCATGTCAGACCAATGCACTTCCGAGTTCGATCAAATTTGTTCATAACTTGTTTAGCCAGATTCGACCTAAAATGGTCAGGGCTGAAACCACAAACATCTGAACTTATTTGAGTAAAATGCAAACTTTTTGGTACATTGTGTCACATAAAAGGCAAATTTGGTACAATAATGGTCAGAATTGCATGATCAAATCAATTCCTTTGTAATTCTTTTTTTTAAAGTAGGTTACCGTGACCATGTTATTGCGACCTTTGACCCGATTTCCGTTATAAAGTATCATTCTGAAAAACAAAAAATGATTAGGACTAATAAAGCATGCTTCCTCAATCAAAATCCACTATGAAAATAATTGGGGTCTCCAAAGTGACAACTTTATGACTTTGTTTTGTACCGTGCCGCCATTAACATCACGAAGTACGCAATCAATCGTTCCAACGATTAAACACGGTTGCGAGAACGGTTGCGATCAGGGCCTTCTTTCATAAAGCCTGTAAGCACCAACACTTCCTAAGCACAGAATAGTACTGTTTAGCAGAAACAGCTAACCAGCCAAAATTCACTTTCAGTTTGCATTATTTTGGCTGGTGCCCCACTCAATTATTGCTTAGCGAAGACCTTTACCAAGCACTATTTTCTGCATAACATCTTTATGAAATTAAATTTCTGACAGACTTGCTATAGACGTTTCCTTTGTGGATAAACAAACCGCCTTTGTTGGCATGAACGGCAGAATGCTTGTAAAACAATCAATCGTATTAACAGACGTTCTGACAAAATGTATGACTTCTGCTAACTGTCAGTTAAACAAAATACCTCCCTTAATAAAAAATTAAAAAATAAAAAGAATCCACACAACGCTTGAATAATTATTTTGCAACATTGTTCAGTTGCGATATATTTTTGATTTGTATTCATGGATTTCCATTCCATGGTTTTCGAACCAGGGTTGGCAAAAATTCGGGCTGTGACGTTGCAATTGGGGCTGTGACGTTGCAATTGGGGCTGTGACGTTGCAATTGGGTTTGAAGACCAGTGCCAGGGCCCAATTTCATAGAGCTGCTTAAGCACAAAATTGCGCTTAAGCAAAATAATCCTTGCTTAGTAAAATCAGATTACCAGCCAAGACTCCACTCAATTGTTATGCTAAGTAAACAACAGCTAAATACCAGTCACAAGCAATGTATATGGCATGAAATTTCTGCCAGTAACATGTGAAAAATAAGCGAGCTATTTTCGTGCTTAAAGTCACCTGGAAGTGGTATTTTTTTAAAATTAAGCTTTTGTCACTAATATGTGTTTTGATGAGTGGAATGTGAATAAACAGTTAACTAAGGTTTAAAAAAATCAGTTCTTATTTTATTTACAAATTTAAGAGTAAACCCCGACCCGAGAGGGCGCTGTTCGTGACGTCAGTCGAGGCAGACTTTGCCTGTAATGCGTAGAGTAAACACAATTGCAAAGTAAATGTACGGACCAAGTCGTGAGTTTGTACGTTTCAAAACAATTTTTTTTTTTTTTTTTTTCCGGCAATGCCGTCCAGGTGTATTGCTGCTGAATGCAGAAAAACACTTTTTGAAATTTACCAACTCACGACTTGGACGTACATGTACTTTGCACGTGTGTTTACTATACGCATTGCAGGCAAAGTCTGCCTCGATTGACGTCACAAAAGGGGTAGGCAGAGTCAGCCCCCCAAAACAACTTTATATATTTTTTAAACATATAAATCGTGACAAACAATTACAAAAAAATGTGCTTTATTGTTCGTAAGCATATACTCTTATGTTTGAAAGAAAAAATTCTACTTCCTGGTGACTTTAAGCAAATTTTTTGCTGAAGCAGCTCTATGAAATTGGCCCCAGGACCCAGTCTATGGCTGTTTTCGAAACCATGGTTTCGGCTTTAGATTCGGCTTTAGGCTCCGTTCTCTCGTCTGAACCCCTGAGCGCGTACATAAAGCACGCGCAGTTGTCAAAACAACCGCGGGGCCAAGCTAACCTGAGTCGAGTCTAGAGCCGAAGCCGTGATTTCGAAAAGGGCGTGTGTAAAATAATTGCATGTGTAAAAAAGAAGAAGGTTCAACTAAAAAATTAAATAATGGGTGCGTTCGTTTAGCTTCCCTGCCCGGTGCGTTCGAATAGCTTTTGACGTCATTCCAGGGGCTCACCTGGGTCAGCCCCCAGTGCCCTGCTTGAGGAGTGGGTCACTTGGGGGCTGGCCCCAGGTAAATGGCGTGACTACGACAGCGGTGAGTGATCGTTCGTTTAGCTCTTGTCAGGGGCTCACCTGAGTGAGCACCGCGGGGTAGACCCAGGGAAGCTAAACGAACGCACCCATATATGGCCTCTACATGGCCATATATGGCCTCTACATGGCCATATATGGCCTCTACATGGCCATATATGGCCTCTACATGGCCATATATGGCCTCTACATGGCCATATATGGCCTCTACAGACTGAATGCTTGTCACGCCCTTTAATGAGAACCGCTCACATACAAAATAATAAAAAGGGGGAGGTATTTACCCAAGGTCTCATCACTTGAGTCACCACAGTTGTCTCTGAGGTTGTCCTTGAGACTCTCGTCAATACATCGTCCGTTGTCGCATTGAAACTCATCAAACGAGCAGAAACCTGTATCAAATAGACAAAAGGTGCTGCAAAGTCAACAAAATAATATGATAAAAATACTACACAGACACGACTTTTATAGCGCATATATATCATGGTTAGGTCCCTCTGCGCTTCAAATAGAGATGTTGAAAAGGCAGCAAAGAATTCAATTAACTGTGATACTATTGACAGAACATGGTTTTGATCATTATAGTTTCAGCCTGTTTGACATTTTGAGGTGAACTGCAGCGTTCTTGGTGAGCCAAGAACCATATGAAGATTCAGTTTTTATATAGCACTTTATACACCATGTCTCAAAGCGCTTCCGACATTATTACCCTATGTGATACCTGTGGCTGGCAGAAGAAGATATGAAAGAGTTTGTGATGAACGTCTCGCTTGATTAGTAATAAAATCGACCCCCAAATAACTAAGTTTTAGACACGAAGTTATTGATTCCCACGAGCTAATAACAGTTTCGCCTAAAGTCCGGTTCATACTTCCTGCAAATGCGAATACGAAGCGAATTTGACGTGAATGGGACGTCACAACCCTCCTTTCGCAGCTATATCCGCAAGTGAGTTGAACCACGGTTCAACTCAGTGCGAATTTCGTTGCGAATTTGTGACGTCAACATTCGTATCGCATTCGCATTCGCAGGAAGTATGAACCGGGCTTTACTCGGAACCTCAAGTCGTTTAAAGATTGATTTCACTAAACGTGACACATTGGATAAAAATGTTCTGTTTTTTTTCTCATATTGTATATGTTTAATAAAAAAATATGTCTTTTGCGCATCAGGACCATGTGGGGTTAAAATTATTATTTCATCTTATCACAGCATGCACAAGAAAGATCATATTTTCCTTTGTGCCGGTAACTCCTCTAGTCGGACTACGTCCTATAACCTTAGATCTCGAGGGTATTTCTTAGCATCCTCGCTGTTCCCAACAGCGCCGCCTTCTGCAATAGATCTATTCTCACATTTGTCCCTATTTTACCAAGATGTTTCCCGAGTGCTTTCGGAATGTTGCCGAGCGCCCTGACCACTACAGGTACTACTTTCATTTTCACCTGCCAAATCTTATGAAGTTCCCCTGCCAGGTCTTGGTACTTTTGGATCTTGTCCATCTCCTTCAAAGCTACACCCTTAAATCTCCCGGCACAGCTATGTCGATAAGATGACACATCTTCTTTGCCTTATCTAAGACTACAACATCCGGATGCCTATGTTCTATAACATGATCTTCGGTTCGAATCCCAAATATGCCTTTGATTCCCCCCCCCCCCGCAGAACTCGGGTAGTGTACAGTATTACCACACATAGGTTTATATGGGTAAACAAAAAGTAATAATGATGGATTTACTTTGAAAGGGAAGGTAAACGTTTGGTAATTACTCAAAACAAATATTAACTTAAAAACTGACTTGGTAACGAGCATTGGAGAGCTGTTGATAGTATAACACATTGTGGTAAACGACTCCCTCTGAAGTGACGTAGTTTTTGAGAAAAGGGTAATTTCTCACTAAAATAATAAAAGACTTCAAGCTAGAAGTCTTTTATTCCTATCTGAAAGCACACACATTCGTCCAACAAGGTTTTTTCTTCTTTAATGATTTTCTCGCATCTTCGATGACCAGTTGAGCTCAAATTGTTGTTTTATGCTTATGATGGGATACAAGTGAGAATTGTCTTTGACAATTACCAAACGTGTACAGTGCCTTTAATATAAAAAAATATACATACCTGTTGAGAAGGACGTGACTATAATATAAAAGCCACGATCTACAAAGATACTGTCAGTCCGGAAGGTAAGGGTAATCGAGTTCACCGTTGAAGCAATTGCTGACGGTGTGGACGATCCGCAGATAGTCGCCAACTTGTTCACAAAGAGATTCGGGCCATCGTAGATTTCCAGGTAGTCCGCGTCGCATGTTGATGACCACCCAATATCCACTCGCTCGAAGGTAACGAGAACTTTATTTAGGAGTGATGTTTCTATGGTAACAGTGCAGTCTACATTCGGGTCGTATGATAGCGAAACTTGTGAATCCAGTTGCTCACTATGGTCAGTGCTGATGTCGATTGTTTGACCGCACCTACTCGTGAAGTACTCTGGATGTATAAAGACAAAGTACATGGTTGTAATGTAACAAATAAATAAGGGGTGTTTCAATCTGACAACCGCACTCGTTATTGCGTTCGCTTTTTGAAGATATACAGTTCCTTCTTAAATTCTGCCAAAGTCGAAGGAATAGAATCGAGAATGTATGATCACATGGGACTGTTTCGTAAAAGGGGTGATAATTGGCTCACTTGGTAGAAATTGTACACAATTAGGGGCCCACCAATTTAAAATATCGAACCTGTTAAATTTGTCCATCAACGAGCTCGATCCAATGCTGCCCATCTTTCTCTTGTTCACAGATTCCCAAGATTAAAGACTTACCCCTCAATATTTTGTCCAATTGGATAAAAATGCTGGACTTTTTTTTGGGCCCACATGGACAAAAATGTTGGATTAAACCCTTGTGTTCGTCTTAAATTAGGCCCAAATTTGAAAATTATGCTGGACTTGCCTCTTGTGATTTTTAATTTTAATTATGTATTCAAATTACTGGACTTAGGCCTTCAACTGAGTTTTACTTTTTTTTCTTTTTCTGCCCAATTTTATAGTCCTTTTAAAACCTTATTTTGTAATGTTTACAAGAAAAATTCACGCCGAAAAAAAAAAATGGCAGACAATCCTGACCATATCTCGTTGCCCCCCCCCCCCTGCCCCCTTTCAATGTTGGTTCTCATTGTTGCATGGTCTTCTTGTGTGATTCAGTCATCATTGAGCGGGGGCCAGGGGAGAGAATGTTTATTGTCAGGTCCCAATTTCATAGAGCTGCTTAAGCAAAAAAAATCTTTGCTTAGTAAAATTAGATTACCTGCTAAGACTCCACTCAATTGTTATGCTAAGTAATCAACAGCTAAATACCAGTCACAATCAATGTATATGGCATGACATTAATTTAGCCAGTAACATGTGTAAAACAAGCGAGCTATTTTTGTGCTTAAGCAATTTTTTTTGCTTAAGCAGCTCTATGAAATTGGCCCCTGGGGGAAGTGGGCAGGGAATGGTTTTTGTTACGTTAGGCATGGGTGGCCCAAGCATTTTGACCGGGTTAGTAGCTCTGGAGCTGGAGCACTGCTCCTCTAGTCAACCAGCGATGTCACTTTGTCAAGATGGTGTTTGGTTGTGTGATCGTGAAAGGTTTTTTCTATTTACGCACAAAATAGGTTTAAGTAGAAATTGTAGGTTTTTTCCAATGAAACTTGTCTATTAAAGGAACATTAAAGAATTGGTAAGTAGCAAACTCGACGTCTATGATCAAAGATTTACATAAAACTTACACAGTCTAATTATGATTGTTTGTCACGAAAAAGAATGGCGATATGCTAAATTGAACAGAGAGCTAAAGGAATTTGACTCGACTCAAAAACGAAATTGAATGGCCGAATTCTGAATTTGAAACGCAGTAACAACTGGAGAGGTAAAAGAGCTTTAATTCGAACGCGTGAAAATGAAATTGGCTGCTCTTTTCCCGAATTTGACCGAGAAAACCTATAGAAACAAACATCTCTTGAAATATTTCTGTCTGAAATGTCATATTTCATGATGAATAAATAACATAATTTCCCGTTTGGAGTATTTCGCTCAGTGAACGTTTTGTTCATTTTAGTCGATGTCATTCATTTTAATCGATGTCATGCAAAAATGTGTAATCGGCTTTAAACATGTTCTCGTGACCAAGATGGCTGATCGATCTCAAACTTCGATAGGTTTGTCTGTTAGGCCTACGGATATGGTGTATATGTTTGCCTCTCCAGTTGTTACTGTATTTCAAATTTAGAATTCGGCCATTCAATTTCGTTGTGAATCGAGTCAAGTTCCTTTAGCACTCTGTTCAATATAGCGTACCGTCATTCTTTTTCGTGACACACACGCCCCAAGAAGCCTTTGCGAATTTGTATGCTGCTTTGATGAATTGTTAAATTGAATGATTATTTTGTTAAAGCCAGTAAACACTATTGGTAATTGTCAAAGACTAGTCTTCAC
This sequence comes from Asterias rubens, assembly GCF_902459465.1. NCBI lineage: Eukaryota > Metazoa > Echinodermata > Asteroidea > Forcipulatida > Asteriidae > Asterias > Asterias rubens. The sequence continues at coordinate 5,643,332 of NC_047071.1, read as the reverse complement.
AGTTGGTGTATCTCAACATATGCATACAATAACAAACCTGTGAAAATTTGAGCTCAATCGGTCGTCGATGTTGCGAGATATTAGTGAAAGAAAAAAACACCCTTGTCACACGAAGTTGTGTGCTTTCTGATGCTTGATTCGAGACTTCAAATCTAAACTTGAGGTCTCGAAATCAAATTCGTGGAAAATTACTTCTTTCTCGAAAACTACGTCACTTCAGAGGGAGCTGTTTCTCACAATGTTTTATACTATCAACCTCTCCCCGTTTATCGTTACCAAGAAAGGTTTTATGATGATAATTATTTTGAGTAATTACCAATAGTGTCCACTGCCTTTAAATCGAATGACGCAACATTACATTTGACTAATCATTAAACGAAATCGAATGACCCTTTTCAATCGCATTCGATTTCGCGCGAAATTGAATAGCTTGGTGGTTAAATTGGCTGCTCATTTTGCCGAAATTGACCGAGAAAGCCTATATTAAAACTTAAGCCCCTAATTGTCAAATGTAAGCAGAACCACCAACCAGACGAGATGAAATGAAGAAAGGTCGTCGCCATGTTGGTTGTCAATATTTGACAAATCAATCAACGAATCGTGTTCCAGTGTAACACAGACCACACATACGTGATTTACATGACAATGGTTAACACCCGAACTAGCTCATAGCTGCAATATACAGTGCAACGAAACAATGGCGTGGCAAACGCTGTACAAAATGTTTTCATTAAATTGGTTGGAAAGTTCCCGATAAAATGTAAAAACCAATCGGTTATTAAGGGAGTCGGGGGGATGACGAGAACTCTGATATGTCTAATATTTTAATAATTAAAAAATACTTCAGTGGATACACACGCTAACAAAAAAAGAAAGAAGCGAATATTGTTGAGCAATGTACAAACATGTGTGTTTTTTCCGTGTTATTCAGGTCTGCTGCTTCACCTATAAACATATTTCCCCGAATATCCAAACCTTACACTGTTTATGATGTATTTGCATAATACAATTCATTTTTTGGATGAAGAAGTGACAATAGTCACTAATCACTGCGTAGACTTCAAAACACTGGCAGGGAAACGGCAATTGTAGGATTTAAGACAGTAATTGGATGGAAATAAGAAGTAACTACAATAAAAATAACATACTCAATAGTAAACTTGCGGGTACAACCAATGCATGTATAATAAATATCTCTTTGGAGGGAGGGTTGGCTTCGAAAAGTATACTCTGCTCGGCTTTATGAGAAGATGGAAATGTTTTAATGTTGGATGGAAATGTTCAAATGAACCAAAATAATAATAGACCACTACCTAGTGGATTTTAATGGGTAGATGTTAAATGATTTGGGTTGAACGGTTTTATGACTTTTGATTGGCACCTCTGAACAAAGGTAACCAAATAAAGGCCCGGCACGTAAATCCGGAGCTCGTTGGTTCAAATCCCGCTATAATGAATTTGTCTTTGTTCAACGTAAATCATTTATAATATACCCAGTCAGTTTCCTTTTGTTTTATTATTTGATGAAATAAAAAGTCGCGCCCCTTTGATGTGTTCCCATGGCTGCCGCCTCCCAGGTTGTATTCATGTATTGTAACGAGGGCGTGACGGCAGTTACATGCTGTATGGCTTCTGACTGAACAAAGTTATGAACAAAATACCACCCACATAATATTGGCTAAAGGTAGCTCAGTTGGTAGAGCGCCATGACGCTAAATCAGGAAAGAGTTTGTTTCAGATCTCGCCAAAGTAAATTTATAGTTCGCCCCAAATCATACATTTAAAGACACTGTTGGTAATTGTCAAAGACATGTCTTCTCACTTGGTGTATATCTCCACATATGCACAACATACCAAACCGGTGAAAATTTAAACTCAATTGGTCGTCAAACTTGCCAGAAAATAATGGAATAAAAAAACACCCTTGTCACACGAAGCTGTGTGCTTTCAGATGCTTGATTTCGGGACTTCAAAATCTAATTCGGAGGTATCGAAATCAAAATTCGTAGAAAATTACTTCTTTCTCAAAAACTACGTCACTTCAGAGGAAGCCGTTTCTCACAATATTTTATACTATCAACCTCTCCCCATTACTTGTTACCTTGTAAGTTTTTATGCTATTATTTTGAGTCATTACCAATAGTGTAAACTGCCTTCAACAAACCAATGATCCTTTTGTTCGCCCATTGAGTCCAGTACAATAATACTGACCGAATTTCATCGCTCACTGAATCCTCCTTAAACGAAACAATCTTTTGAAATTCTTACCAAGTGCCAAGGCCAACTCAAGCTGAACCATCACCAGGATCCCTAGGAACAAGAGATTACACCTTACTTTAGACGCCACCATTTTGTTTCCTCCGGTAACCCGCATAAAATGTCCAAAACACCGCCGCAGAAAAAAGAACTCGTAAAATGAAGCTGTTATCCTACGCAACCAGTCTTCGTGTCATACTGGCAGAGTCGTCGCGCAGTGTTGTTTGATATCGTGTCCATGGTAACGCGTTGTTGGCCCCGTTGGTGTCGCACGTTCTGTCAACTTTTGGTATTGACCTTGAATTGTTATGCAAAAATAATGTTTATACGCATCTTCACAAAAGTATGGTGAATTGTTGTACAGGACAACCAGTGTTAAACATCCCTTCAACTAATTAATTTTCTTAATACTATATCCATTTAATTCAATTTGACCGTGTGGTTCTTTTAAAGCCATTGGACACTTTCGGTACAGCAAAAAAAAGTTTACAGATTTACCAATAAGTTACAGGGTTTACAGAAGGTAATGGGGAAAGACTTCTCTTGAAATATTATTCCATGAAATGCTTTACTATTTGAGAAAACATTAAAACTATATCAATTCTCGATAGCGAGAATTACGGATTTACTGTTACACATGTCATGACACGGCGAGACGTGCGGAAACAAGGGTGAGTTTTCCCGTTATTTTCTCCCGACTCCGATGACCGATTGAGCCTAAATTTTCACAAGTTTGTTATTTTATATATAAGTTGTGATATACGAAGTGTGGGACTTGGACAATACTGTTTACCGAAAGTGTCAAATGGCTTTAAAGGCACTGCACATGTTTGGAAATTGTCAAAGACCAGTGTTCTCACTTTTTGTATCTTAACATATGCATAAAATAAGAAGCCTGTGAAAATAAGGGCTCAATTGATCATGTGCTTGTGCGCTTTCCAATGCTTGATTTGGGGACCTCGAAATCTAATTCCGAGGTCTCGAAATCAAACTCGTGGAAAATGACTCCTTTCTCGAAAACTACTTCACTTCAGAATGAGCCGTTTCTCACAATGTTTTATACTACCACATGAAGGAATCATGAAGGAATCCTACGATTAACTGTCATTGCCATACTTGTCATTCCGCGGATTACTGTTTCTAGTTTTTTTTTTCTTGTGCGCCTTGGGTGGCATTTTAGGCAGATATGTGCGCTTTATAAATCTCTAATTATTATTATTTTATTATTATTATCAATGGCTCTCCATTGCTAGTTACTAAGTAAGTTTTCATGCTAACCCTTAATTAGAGTAATTATCAATATTGTCCAGTGACTTTAAAGGATGAAGAGAATGATGGATGTTTCACGACTCTACACACTGCCTCCTCATATCCTTCATTGTTTCTTCATACTTTTCAACAACTATGTCTTCGCCATTGTCGCAATAAATTATTGATTACAAATTCAGGATAATACTTGCATTGTGTATCACGAGTCATGCAATTCCCATACATATATATATATAAACTGCGCCAATAAAGTATCTAAACACTTACAAATGGTCAGATATATCGGAACCTGAAACAGTATGCCAAATGATAATTATTCATTTCGAGTCACCGTTAATTTCTGCACATTTTGACACATCTTGTGTTGCGCTACGATGTTGTTTACGGGCACTTGAGTGGCATAAGGTCGAATTTCAAAAGTTGCAAAAGCCCCTATTCAAGCTAAATCGTTGTATTGTGACGAGTAAGATCGGCGTTTCTTATGCTCGCCTTTTATAAATTATGTTTTTTTGGTCGCGTTTTGGATAAATCGGTTGCGATGAACATACTCACCAATAATTGTCAGTAACCAAGCAAAGGGGTCAAAGATGGGAGGCATACAACAATGGTAAGACAGGGAAAGGTGTTTCAAGATAACAGGAAAGATGGCTCAAACGACCAAACAGGAAAGAGGACGGATCGTTGGTTTGATAGAAGCCGGTACGTCGATGCGAGGTAAAAACGTCACCAGCGACGGTCAGTAAATGGTGGAATCGCTACCAAGCTCAGGGAAATGTGGACGACCTGCCAAGGAGTGGCCGTCCGAGGGTGACTTCTGCAGCAGTAGAAAGTGAACAAGTCCATAAAGCCTGACACCACTCTCGAGGGGTTTGCGACGCATCCTGATCAGGAAATCGCAGGGGATTGACCAGGGACAGATCAGAGGTCTCATTGAGAGTATGAGAAGACGACTCCTTGCCGTTCAGGACAATGATGGAGGACACACCAAGAATGGAGGACAGGATAACAGCAGTTTTAGAGTTAAAGATACGGCAATTAATTTCATGGTCATGTAAACGAAACGAGTTTGTGTCTTTTGTCTTGATTTTGTCTGAGTGTGATGCTTATGTGAGTTCCCTTTTGGAATTGGGGTGAATAGGGGCTTTTGCAACTTTTGAAATTCGACCTTAAGCCACTCAAGTGTCCGTAAATCCACCAAACAACATCGTAGCGCAACACAAGATGTGTCAAAACGTGCAGAAATTAACGGTGAATAGAAACGAACAATTAAATTTTTGTATACTATTTCAGGTTCCGATAAATCTGACCATTTGTAAGTGTTTAGATACTTTATTGGCGCAGTTTATATATTTATATAAGCAAACCGTAATATAAATTAATATAGGGAAACCGCAATACAAGCCTGTTATTGTTGGTGCTCAAATTTTGTTCGAAGAAAAAGATGAAGCTTACATTAAAGTTCTAATCACATCTCAAACACAACTGCACCCACTTCATTTGCTTAACTCAACTCAGACGCCAATCACGGTGTGGTCATCTTGGTTTTACCCCATTCCAACTCGGTGTAACCAAACTGAGGCTGGACGAAATAATAGTCTGGTGCCATGTTTGCGCAATGAGTGTCAGCATTATTTACTGTAATTGGAAACAGGGAACATGGCCACGATGGTGACAGCGTGGGTCCGTGCTACATTTAGGAATAGGTCGGGGCTACATTTAGGTCCGGGCTACATTTAGGAATATGTTTGGGGCTACATTTAGGTCCGGGATACATTTAGGGCTCGGGCTACATTTAGGTGCCGCACATACGTCCTTCATGTACACACTGTTGCTATAGTCTACATTCGAGAAGACCAAGAATAAATACGTGTTTGCGACGATCCGTCATTGAAAGGGTTTGGGTACTTCTTGTTTACAGAACACAACATTAATAATAACAATAGGGATATGAATATTTATAATTCGTTGGTATCCATCACACAAGATGCTCATGGCGCAAAACCAGAAAATTAACTGAAAGAAATGTCTACGAAGATTTACATAAGATGCTCATGGCGCAAAACCGGAAAATTAACTGAAAGAAATGTCTACGAAGATTTACATTAAATCTACACGATTTGAAGATAATGATGGTATGGAAATTCCCTTAACTGAGCACTATTGGTAATTGTCAAAGACTAGTCATCACACTTGGTGTATCTCAACATATGCAAAAAAAAACTCCTTTCTCGTAAACTACGTCACTTCAGAGGGAGCTGTTTATGTTTTATACTATCAACCTCTCCCCATTACTCGTAATCAAGAAAGGTTTTATCATAAGAATTATTTTGATTAATTACCAATAGTGTCCATTGCCTTTAAAGGCAGTGCACACTATTGGTAATTGTCAAAGACTAGCCTTCACAGTTGGTGTATCTCAACATATGCATAAAATAACAAACCTGTGAAAATTTGAGCTCAATCGGTCATCGAACTTGCGAGATAATAATGAAAGACAAAAACACCCTTGTCACACGAAGTTGTGTGCGTTTAGATGGTTGATTTTAAGACCTCAAGTTCTAAATATGAGGTCTCGAAATAAAATTCGTGGAAAATTACTTCTTTCTCAAAAATTATGGCACTTCAGAGGGAGCCGTTTCTAACAATGTTTTTTTACCATCAACCTCTCCCCATTACTCGTAATCAAGAAAGGTTTTATGATTAAGAATTATTTTGATTAATTACCAATAGTGTCCATTGCCTTTAATGTGATAAAGAGTAAGGAAAACGAAGTTCATCACAAGGGGCTGCTGACTACGATCAATAATTGAGCTTGGTGTAAGGATGTTATAGTATTGCCTCAATTCACATTGCTATGGCGACGATGACAACGTTGCTTGACAACGCGTGGCTTTCATCGATCACGTCTGACTTCATTTCAAAGGCACTGGACACTATTGGTAAATGTCTAAGACCAGTATTCTCGCTTGGTGAATCTAAAAATATGCATAAAACAGCATACCTGTTAAAATTAGACTCAAAATGGTCATCGAAGTTGCGAGAGAATAATGACAGCAAAAATACGCTAGTTGCACAAGTTATGTGCCTTGAATTCGAGACCTCGGCTGGTGTCTCTTGTTAAATTAAAATATTTTTGTAAGAAATCACTTCTTTTTCAAAAACTACGTTACTTCAGAGGGAGACGTTTCTCACAATTTTTGTTTAACTATCAACAGCTCTCCATTGATCGTTACCAAGTAGGTTTTTATGCTAACAAATATTTGTAGTAGTTACCAATAGTGTCAAGTGCTTTTAAGAGACTTCCCTTCGGTGCTTTGTAGTACAAATTGCATATACTTATGTTACCATAAAGGCAGTGGACACATATTATTGGTAATTACTCAAAATAATTATCAGCATAAAACCTTACTTGGTAACGAGTAATGAAGAGAGGTTGATAGTATAAAACATTGTGAGAAACGGCTCCCTCTAAAGTAACGTAGTTTTCGAGAAAGAAGTAATTTTCCACGAATTTGATTTCGAGACTTCAGAGTTAGATTTTGAGGTCTCGAAATCAAGCATCTAAAAGCACACAACTTTGTGTGACAAGGGTGTTTTTTCTTCATTACTAACTCGCAACTTCGACCAAGCGTTGAGCTTGGAGTGGTCAGTTAATTTTTTTTTAAATAATGTTCAATGTGGGACATTAAATCAGCTATGGCTTCATAGCTGCTGGACTATCCATCAATACTAAAAAGACAAATTGTATCACTAAATTTGCATACCGCCCCCTGTTGCTTGGAAACACAAAGGTGTCAACCAAAGACCAACACAATGTTTTGACGTCAAATACAGTGTTTCAACGGTAAACTGGCTGGGTAAAGTTCTAACTAATTTTCATAAAACTTTATTGGTCTTTTTTTTTATCTGACGCCCAAATTGACATGCGTGTTAATCATTGTTCTGGTTCGCACACGGGGCTGCCCTTCAAGGTAAGTCTCCGCGATTTGTTTTGCTCATAACAAAAATCACCGAACCTTGAAATCATAACGCTCTTTTTTTATTGGACTTCATACTGTTGTGTTGTAATATGTTTTGGTTACTATAGAAACTAAAATCCGATGATGAGTTTTGATTCCAGTAGCTGATAACAAAAACAAATTTAAATTGGACCGAATAAAATTAGAGTTGACTTTGCAGCAGCTGTGACAGTTTGGTAGAGAGTAAAGCAAAAATTGAGCAAAGTTGCAGATACCACTAAGATCGTGTTTTATTACAATGAAACTCTCTTATGTGTTCCTTCTGGTTCTGGGTGTCCACTGTGACCGTCATTTGGCAGCAATATGCCCTCCTGAGTGGCAACGGTTTGGTGAGTCTTGTTATTTAGTTATAACCAAAACAATGACATGGTTGGAGGCAAATCGCACTTGCGCCAAGTTACAAGCAACCCTCGCTGTGCCAACCTCAATTTCCGAGCACAATTATATCTGGGAACGTTTCAATAAAGAGGCGTTTGGAGTGCCTGGTCTATGGATTGGATGCAATGATATGGCGGTAGAGGGAGAGTGGCAGCCATGTCCACTCAGAGGACAGAATAGGGGATTTGAAAACTGGAAAGATAACCAACCCGATGACTGGGGCGGTATATCAGACTGTGCTGCCATGATGAATCATTTCAACTCAAAATGGGATGATCAATATTGTTACAATCCACGCAGCGCAGTATGTAAGCTGCCAGTCAGTATTAACAACCAAGTATTCTGGCTTCAGACCGGTCCTGATGGCCGCGTTGAGACCCAGTGTCTGGTTGGTCACGTCATGAAGGAGCTACGGGTTGATGGTGTGGTGTCGTGCGGGAAGGCGTGCCGATCAGAGCCCCGATGTCGCTCCTTCAATCTGCTGATGGAACAAGGCTCAAGGAAGATTGTTTGTCAGCTAAATCACGGGTCTCGACATGAAGCTACTGATGGGGATATCGAAGCTAACAAGAATTGTCACCTGTTTGATCTATAGGTAGGAAGACTCACCCTCAGCTGTGTAGCCTTGATCAAGGCGCTCCAGCCGACCGCGACCGGCATAATCTGCTTCCCCTCCGAATTCCACCAGCACAACCCCAGTACAAAGTGCGAAGATCAGTATACAATGTACATGTTTGTACACAGTATACATGTATCTGTACATAATTATACTTGTAGTATATAATGTAGGAGTATTTTTAACGTCGTTTGAGTCACAACGTACGAGGTTGAAGGAACGACCGAACTCGCGACTTTGATACAATGTATGCATATGTACAAACTAAAATGTAAACGTTGTTTTCGTTAGGTACATGCTGTCTATGTTCGGCAGTTGATATTGACGAGTTGTGCCGCACCGGCCGGGTCGTGGCCTACTGCGCCAGCAGCTTTGAGTCAAGTCTACCAGCTCTGTCATATTCGTTTGACTTTTAAAATTATTTAACTTCACTCATCAATCAAAACAAAATTATCAAGAACCAGGCCTCGTTGGGTTTAAACCACTAGTTGAAAACCTTTTCACCACACATTGATTCCCTTATTTAACGCTAGTATAGCACAAACGCTAAAAGACAATGGACACTATTGGTAATTGTCAAAGACCAGTCTTCTCACTTGGTGTATCTCAACATATGCATACAATTACAAACCTGTGAAAATTTGAGCTCGATTGGTCGTCGAAGTTGCGAGATACTAATGAAAGAAAATACACCCTTGTCACACGAAGTTGTGTGCGTTTAGATGGTTGATTTCGAGACCTCAAATTCTAAACTTGAGGTCTCGAAACCAAATTCGTGGAAAATTACTTCTTTCTCGAAAACTATGTCATTTCAGAGGAAGCCGTTTCTCACAATGTTTTATAACATCAACCTCTACCCATTACTCGTCAACAAGTTAGGTTTTATGCTAATAATTATTTTGAGTAATTACCAATAGTGTCCACTGCCTTTAAAAATCATGCACACTTTTGGTAATTTTCACGTCTGATTTCAGCACAATATTTTCTTAATAAATTAACAAGTAATATTTAGACCTTAAACTAGATTTCCATTTAAGATGTAATACTGCTGCATTTGTTTTTTCATTTTGTATATTTTTTTTCTTTTCATCCCATCATTTTTTATTTTGTTTTAAAGCAGACAAAGTGAATAAGACGCTTTCAATGTACGACAATAGTTTTAAAACATTATGAACGTTTTACATTTAAAGACAGTGGACACAAATCATGACGTGTTTTTTGTCTCTTGCAATAATCTATTTATATATGAACATCCAGCTGCACGTAAAAGTAACATTTTTGACTGAACTTTTCAAACAAGAACTTTTTCAACATTTTGTAGACTTCGTAAGAATTATGCAAATGTGAATTTTGATGTGAATAATAATAATATAGAAAAAAAGTGGAATAAAAATAATCTGACTTAATGACACTGGACACTATTAGTAATTGTCTAAGACCAGTCTTCTCACTTGCTGTATCTCAACATGTGCATAAATTAACAAAACTGTTTCGTGTTTTGCCATAATTATGCTGTTATAACTCTAGCCTTGATCAAGGCGCTACAGCCAGCCGCGATCTGCAAAATCCCAGTCCCATCACTGAATTCCGCCAGCGCACCCCCATACATAAAACAGTGCATAATCTAGTACGTGTACAGCGTATGTAAACATACGTACTGTACATGTACACATACCATCTGTATACGGTACACTTACGATACATGAGTACTTGAGCCACGTGTACGAGGTTGAAAGTACAAAGACACGACCGTACTCACAACTACGCTATACTGTTTTCGCTGTACAATGTATGGTAATGTACATTTGTGTATGCACTGCATGCGTAAGCCGCGAACCGCCGGGCCGGGGAACAGTACGTCAACAGCCTTGATCAAGGCTATTATAACTCTCACAGGATTTTATACAGGAGATACTAGCCTTGCTCAAGGCAGTCGCAATATTCGCTCCGAAAAGACGCCGCTGTAAACCCACCCGTATACCCTGTGCGTGGTGCGTGCGATCACACCGCATGACCCACCCGTATACACACTGTCACATCGTACGACTACTGTGCACATAAGTAAGTCATCCGCACTCGTACCACTAACCACATGCGGAGGCCGTCAGGCCGACAGCCTTGTCGGGTCTGTAACTTCCGGGTTTAATGTGTTGTATTGAAAAATTTCCACAAGTGGAAAAAAATGGGGGGGGGGGCTCTCGGATATGCTAGTATGCAGCCCATGAATATGTATATCTTTCGTCAGACCTATCAGACAACACAGGATGTGAGGCAAATGAATTATTCATTTTGACGTCCAATCACGCACTTCCCTTATCACGACCTTTGGACCCTATCATGCGTCCGTGGTGGTGTGTGATGTAAACATGTCTCGTCTTTCGCGGGCATTATGGTAATGAGCTGACCGTGGGAACTCTTCGCTTATTATAGTAATGAGGTCAGTGGCTTCAACACACAGACCCTACAAGCTGTCGGCCTGAAGGCCGACGCATGCGGATAGTGTACGGGGGCATCGTGTCGTGTCGTGTTACGCACAGTGAATACGGGTGGGTTTTTATACAGCGGCGGTCTTTTTTCGGAGTGAATAATTCGACTGCCAAGGCTAAGGAGATACCAATAACATTCTTCAAGGCACTTGACACTATAATAATTTTTGCGAAAAAGGTAATTTCTCACACACACAAATAAAACACATCAGTTTTTAGGGCCTCTAAAGGCAGTGGTCATTTTGGTAATTACTCAAAATATTTTAAAGCATAAAACCTTTCTTGGTGACAAGTAATGGGGAGAGGTTGATGGTATAAAACATTGTGAGAAACGGCTCCCTCTGAAGTGCCATAGTTAACGAGAAAAGAAGAAATTTTCCACGAATTTGATTTCGAGACCTCAGGTTTAGAACTTGAGGTCTCGAAATCAACCATCTAAACGCACACAACTTCGTATGACAAGGGTGTTTTTTCTTTCATTATTATCTCGCAAGTTCGATGACCGATTGAGCTCAAATTTTCACAGGTTTGTTATTTTATGCATGTGTTGTGATACACCAACTCTGAAGGCTAGTCTTTGACAACTACCAATAGTGTCCACTACCTTTAAAGCCATTATACACTTTCGGAACAGAAAAAAAAACAAGTTCACAGATTTACAAATAACTTACAGGGTTTACAGAAGGTAATGGGGAAAAACTTCTCTTGAAATATTATTCCATGAAATGCTTTACTTTTTGAGAAAAACATTAAAACAATTATCAATTCTCGATAGCGAGAATTACGGGTTTATTTTAAACACATGTCAAGACACGGCAAAACGTGCGGAAACAAGGGTGGGTTTCCCGTTATTTTCTCCCGACTCCGATGACCGATTGCGCCTAAACTTTCACAGGTTAATTTATATATAAGTTGTGATACACGAAGTGTGGGCCTTTGAACAATCAGTAAACAATACTGTTTACCGAAAGTGTCAAATGGCTTTAACAAAATCAATGTATTAGGTTCAAAGGCATTATAGGTTAGATATGGGAATCGAAGAAACAAAAAGGGACCCACATAGAGTATAAGGAGACACATATTATGCTGACCTTATTCGCATCTCAAACAACGTAATTTCCCCGAAGTCATTCAATTACTTAAAATACTTGGATTTGTTTTATCTCGTAATATCAAGTTGTTTACATTTCGCTTGGATACTTGAAGATCATGAAGAGCCTGTGTGATGATAAGCTTAATTCGTCGCATTGTGGAGCATTAGTTTGGAACTCTGTGTATAAGCGAGTATTTCAGTGATTATTACTCAATCTAAATGAAGCTGTGTTCTAGAAAGCCCACACCTCCAAGCTCAACAATTGTTTAGCTCATAAGTAGCAAATGCTACTAAGTTGTAAGATTTAAACGACATTGATTCACTTCAAACTGTATCCTCTAGTCGTGTTATTTGATGGGATTATTTGAAAGCACAATGAAACTTATGTGTGTTTGTCAATTTCTTTGGATTGCAATATTGTTAGTCCAAACTGAAGAGAGTCCATTGAAGAGACTAGGAGTGGATGATCAAGACCCGGAACAAGATGTGGTCATTGATGACCAGTCATACAGACCAGGAGGTGGACATCTTGTGAAAGGGACGCGTAACAAAGTAACGGAGCTTCTTGCTGCTTCTAGTATTAAGAATAAACAAGAAGAAAACAGACTACTTGACTATGTTGGATTGGACATGACGTCATCTATGAGCGATCTTAACTTTGAAAATGGGATACGTGGTACTACACCGTCGTATATGATTTCAATCTACAACAAGTTTGCCAACACTAATCTCAATCATGCAAGCATCATACGTAGCTTCAAGAATAAAGGTTTGTTTTTTTGTTTGTTTGTTTGTTTGTTTGTTTGTATCATAATAAACAAAATATGGTTCATGCATTTGTGAATGCAAATGCGATACGAATGTTGACGTCACAAATTCGCAGGGGTTGAGTTAGAAGCAACTCCTGCGGATATTGCGGGGCGGGCAGAGTTGACGTCAAATTCATGCAGCAGGGGCAGAGTTGTGACGTCAAATTCACGTCAAATTCGCAACCCATCGCATTCGCAGGACCCGAAATATTTTAGTTTGGTCTTCCCGTGATATGGCAAAAATTGTTCAACACGCAAGTAACATACCTAACAACTTACTCTATAAATAGAAATTTGTATAGTGGAAAAAAGCTTTGTGGACAGAAATACCACGACAGAACAGGTCTTATACCTGTCCCGATGGGCACCAATCTCCACCAAACTGTATTACTAAAAATAGTAACTTCAACTTGGTACAATTGTGTTTTGATCTCACGACTTATGCCCGGTGATAATTATTAAAGGCAGTGGACTCTATTGGTAAACACTCAAAATATTTACTAGCATAAAACCTTTCTTGGTGACGATTAAAGGGGTGAGGTTGGTGGTACAAAACATCGTGGGAGTGTCGTGGCCGAGCGGTTAAGAGCACCGAATTCAAACTCTGGTGTTTCTGATCAGCAGAGTGTGGGTCCGAATCCCCAGCCGTAACACTTGTGTCCTTAAGCAAGACACATAACCATTGCTTCGTCCTTCGGTTGGGACGTAAAGCCGTTGGTCCCATGTGTTGTGTAAAACGCATGCAAAAGAACCCTGTGCACTTATCGAAAAGCGAAGGGGTTCGCCCCGGTGTTCCTGGCTGGATTGGCAGCATATTGCGCCACAGCACCTTGTAAACCATTACATGGCGCTTAAGGATTAGGTCTTATATCTCAAACTTCGTCCCACTCCTTGCTCAAATAATACCTGGCGCTTTGTATCCTTTGGCAAAAGGCGCGTTATAAATACGGTTATTATTATTATTATTATTATTATTATTATTATTATTATTATTATTATTATTATTATTATTATTGTGAGAAACGGCTCCCTCTGAAGCAATGTATTTTTCGAGAAAGAAGTAATTTTCCACGAATTTGATTTCAAGACCTCAGGTTTAGAACTTGAGGTCTCGAAATCAACCATCTAAACGCACACAAGTTCGTGTGACAAGGGTGTTTTTTCTTTCATTATTATCTCGCAAGTTCGATTACCGATTGAGCTCAAATTTTCACAGGTTTGTTATTTTATGCATATGTTGAGATACACAAACTGTGAAGGCTAGTCTTTGACAATTACCAATAATGTCCACTGCCTTTAAATTTAAAAACCAACATAAGTTCCCTCGAGGTAGGGGATCCACATCCCACGTAATGCATTGATACCATTGTTAAAGTTTGAATTGTTCTGTGTGCTTATTCTCGATTGTTCTCATTTTGTCGACAGAAACGGTAACTAGTGGAATACATGAATTGAAATCTGGAACCACTTTGCATAGAGAGGATCAACAGAGAATGCATTTCAATTTACTGTTTAATTTGACTATACCACCGGGAGAATATGTGACTGAGGCTGAACTTCGTATATTCGTTAATACCAAGAACGTAAATCTGGAAGGAGACATGACCAAGTTCACAATCTATGAAGATATCACATCTCATACCAGAGTGGTGTGGTCAAGTGCAGTCCACATACCTCGCAGTGGATGGCAATCTTTGGACTTAACTGACTTTATAAGATTAGTTGTCAAGAGGATTCATTCCAAAACACGCAAACTATTCCAGCCATTAAGACTTCAGATTCACACTCAAACTGTTCCTGACAGCGAGTCATATTTAGATGCTGCTTTTAATAATAGTATGTATGAACCTCTGTTAGTAGTTTTCACAGAGGAAAACACCAAAGACAACATTCAAAGCACAAGAAAACTGAAAAATTACATCGAGGAAGCGAATGATCGAATGTCTGATGTTTATTCAACAGCTGCAGACAAATTAGGCAACAGCGCCACCTTGCTTCGAAGTGCGAGAGACTTAGCTGAAAGGCGAAGCTTGTGTAGGCGGCGACCGATGGAAGTTGTCTTTAGTGATATAGGATGGCATGAATGGGTAATTGCTCCTAGACGATATGAAGCTTTTAAATGTTCAGGAAAGTGTACTTTTCCATTATCAGATCACTGGAATCCAACCACACACTCAATCATTCAAACACTTGTTCATTTACATAACCCAAGGCATATAGATAATCCAAGTTGTGTACCTACTGAACTGGGTCCTATATCAATGTTATATCTAGATGAAGACAATGTACTGACGTACAAGTATCGGTATGAGGGCATGGTGGTCAAAAAATGTGGATGTCATTAAAGCCAGTGGACACTAGTGGTAATTGTCAAAGACCAGTCTTCTCACTTGCTGTATCTCAACATATACATAAAATAACAAACTTGTGAAAGTTTGAGCTCCATTGGTCGTCGGAGTTGCGAAATAACTATGAAAGAAAAAACACCCTTGTCACACGAAGTTATGTGCATTCAGATGCTTGGGTTCGGGACCTCAAATTCTAAACTTGAGGTCTCGAAATCAAATTCGTGGAAAATGACTTCTTTCTCAAAAACTTCTCCACTTCATTTATACTACCAACCTCTCCCCTTTACTCGTTACCAAGTAAGGTTTATGCTAATAATTATTTTGAGTAATTACCAATAGTGTCCACTGCCTTTAAACAATAAGTAACAGTTGGTTGGACATCAAGTAAACTCCACTTTTAGTAGCATTATCAGTAGACTTTGTACTTGAGGTTTGTATAGGATCAAAGCTATTGGACACTAATGGTAATCAGTGTTGTCCAATAGCTTTCACACTTCGTGTTTCACAACTTATATATAAAATAACAAACCTGTGTAAATTTAGGCTCAACCGGACATCGGAGTCGGGAGAAAATAACGGGAAAACCCACCCTTGTTTCACCACGTTTCGCCGTGTCATGACATGTGTTTACTATAAATCCGTAATTCTCGTAGTCGAGAATTGATCATTGTTTTAATGTTTTCTCAAAAAGTAAAGCATTTCATGGAATAATATTTCAAGAGAAGTCTTTTACCATAACCTTCGGTAAACCCTATCAGTTATTTGTAAATCTGTGAACTTTTTTTATCTGTTCCGAAAGTGTATAATGGCTTTAAAACAAACTATCTGAAACAACACTTCCCTGAACTCATGATTGTCACGAGTTTTGGGATGAAATGTTGAATTTCTAGCTTTTGTTTTGATAATGTTTGTATTTTGTATGTGTTTGAATGCTGAATAAATACCAATAATAATAGTAGCAAAGTTGTGTGGTCGTAATTTGTTTATACTTAGATACAGCTTTATAATTGATTCATTTATGTTGAGTAGTCTTCTTGTTTTATCACTATATGAAAATATATCTTATCTGCTGTAATGAACACCTCATTCTGGTCTATATTCACTTTGTATTAATCTTTATTCATAAATACCTCAGACATTTTCGCTATTCCTATCGGTGGAGAGGGCGTCACGTGGGTGTGTATTAACCTTTGTTTAAGACCAGTAAAAAGTGTTGAAACATGGGCGTGACACACGAGCTTGCACCTGTGCTCATAAGACAGTTTCTTCATTCCTATTGGTCGAGAACAATGGCCAGGACAGTTGTGCCACATCACGCAATACGCACAACCTGCACAGCATTCCCTTATAAAGAGTTGTTTACTCGAGGGCAGCGGAGGGCCTTACCATTTCAAGCTGGAGGGATGAAATCATTGAACAATTATAGTTTTTGCAATTATTTTACTTTTTGACCAAAAGTGTTGATGTTTTTTGACCGCAAAGGTATTTATGAATGGGAATCAAAGTGTGTTGAATCTGTTTTCAACTAGTGGTTTAAACCCGCCGAGGCCTGGTTCTTAATAATTTACCTTGACTTCGTTTCGGTAAAATTATCAACAACCAGGCCTTGTTGGGTTTAAACCACTAGTTGAAAACCTGTTCACAACACATTGATTCCGTTATTAAAAGAGACCAGCATCTACATCATACATACAAACATACAAACATACAAACATACATACAAACATACATACAAACATACATACAAACATACATACAAACATACATACAAACATACATACAAACATACATACAAACATACATACAAACATACATACAAACATACATACAAACATACATACAAACATACATACAAACATACATACAAACATACATACAAACATACATACAAACATACATACAAACATACATACAAACATACATACAAACATACATACAAACATACATACAAACATGCATACAAACATGCATACAAACATGCATACAAACATGCATACAAACATGCATACAAACAAACATACAAACATACATACAAACAAGCATACAAACAAGCATACAAACAAACATACAAACAAACATACAAACAAACATACAAACAAACATACAAACAAACATACAAACAAACATACAAACAAACATACAAACAAACATACAAACAAACATACAAACAAACATACAAACAAACATACAAACAAACATACAAACAAACATACAAACAAACATACAAACAAACATACAAACATACAAACAAACATACAAACAAACATACATACATACAAACAAACATACATACAAACAAACATACAAACAAACATACAAACAAACATACATACATACAAACATACATACAAACAAACATACAAACAAACAAACAAACATACAAACAAACAAACAAACAAACAAACAAACATACAAACAAACATACAAACATACAAACAAACATACAAACAAACAAACAAACAAACAAACAAACAAACAAACAAACAAACAAACAAACAAACAAACAAACAAACAAACAAACAAACAAACAAACAAACAAACAAACAAACAAACAAACAAACATACAAACAAACAAACAAACAAACAAACAAACAAACAAACAAACAAACAAACAAACAAACATACAAACAAACATACAAACAAACATACAAACAAACATACAAACAAACATACAAACAAACAAACGACAAACATACAAACATACAAACAAACAAACAAACAAACAAACAAACAAACAAACAAACAAACAAGCAAGCAAGCAAGCAAGCAAGCAAGCAAGCAAGCAAGCAAGCAAGCAAGCAAGCAAGCAAGCAAGCAAGCAAGCAAGCAAGCAAGCAAGCAAGCAAGCAAGCAAGCAAGCAAGCAAGCAAGCAAGCAAGCAAGCAAGCAAGCAAGCAAGCAAGCAAGCAAGCAAGCAAGCAAGCAAGCAAGCAAGCAAGCAAGCAAGCAAGCAAGCAAGCAAGCAAGCAAGCAAGCAAGCAAGCAAGCAAGCAAGCAAGCAAGCAAGCAAGCAAGCAAGCAAGCAAGCAAGCAAGCAAGCAAGCAAGCAAGCAAACAAACACATGATAACTTCAGGAAACTTTTTTAAAAACATTTTAACCGCTGTAATCGTTTAATAGAACATTCCATCTTTCAACTCATGAACATATTCGCACCATTGCACTCATAAACATTCATTATTTGTATACTAACCACCTCTCCCCATTACTTGTTATGAAGTGAGGTTTTATGCTGATAACTATTTTGAGTAATTACCAATAGTGTCCACTGCCTTTAAATGTTCAACACAAGGAAAGACTGCGAGTCTGTACTTGCTCCAGGGTTGGATACACAATGCACTGAGCTTTAATAACGAACATGTTACAAGTCTTGGTGGTCCAGCACTCTAGCAGTCAAACTCACCAACACTTAATACATTTATAAATAGCAATACTGAAATATATTGTTATCGATTACGTAGGGCCTATTTTTCACAACAAATGAACTGAACCAAGGGTCACACACAACTAAAAACATACAAGTACAAAAATATATGCTACAAATAAACAAAAAGTAACAACATTACAAAGTGTACAATAAAAAGACAACCATCGAATATACAAATGTAATCCAAAAGTTAATGATTCAATACAACTTAAATGCAAAACAAAGCTTAGCTACACAAAAGCCATTAGACACTATCGGTAAACAGTATTGTCCAAGCCCCACACTTCGTGTACCACAACTTATATATAAATTAACAAACCTGTGAAAATTTAGGCTCAATCGGTCATCGGAGTCGGGAGAAAATAACGGTAAAACCCACCCTTGTGTCCCCACGTTTCGCCTTGTCATGACGTGTGTTTAAAATAAATCTGTAATTCTCGCTATCCAGAATTGATATTGTTTTAATGTTTTCTCAAAAAGTAATGCATTTCATGGAATAATATTTCAAGAGAAGTCTTTCACCATTACCTTCTGTAAACCCTGTAAATTATTTGTAAATCTGTGAACTTTTTTTTTCTTTTGTTCCGAAAGTGTATAATGACTTTAATTTAGATTATACTGCAACACTTCCTTCTGTGAGTTGCTCAAGATTCTACAGATATACGTACATGACTCAGTGTCTGCTCTAGGGTCGATTTCACAAAGAGTTTAGGACTCGTCTTATCTCGAGTTAGGACGAGTAACTCTTCCTAACTAAGGATTAATCTTAAGGTCTGCATGCTACAGTGCAGGGTTGGGACTCGTCCTAAGTCCTAAGATTAGTCTAAAGTTAGGAAGAGTTTTGTGAAATCGATCGCAGGACTATAAGGTCATTTTGTGAAATTAATATGAATTCAATCAAATTATTCTTGTATATTTTGGAGGTCCTGGTAAATAGAGTTTATGGTTTGCATATCATTTGTTTGGCGAAAGGAAACACTAAATTACTACCTGGAACATTTTAATTAAAATTTGTTTATTTGGATTTTTGTTTTTCATATTGATAGGCACTTTTCAATTATTGACATTTTGATCATATGGGTATGAAACTGCAGTTAATGACCATATAGCACTGAGTAAAATTAAATTGAACATTTTTATTTTGTGTTATTCCGTGTCAAATCACCCCCCCCCCCCCCAAAAAAAAAAAAAACGGCAATTTTAAACCCTACCCTCTTCAAATTTGCTCATATTTGGTTTTGGGGTAATCAAGGCTAAACAAGCTCAAATTTTAAATTTCATTTCCATCCGATAAACGCGCTACAGCATGCTCTTTCTTGTTGATTTCTGTCAAAATGCGCCTGACCTCTGACATTCAAACGACCATAAATCGGTAATCTTTTTTTTCTTTCAAATATTTATGTTTGGGGTTTTATAAAACAAATATTGACTGCTTTAACCTGTGTAATGGTTAAAACTATGACTCCCTCGGTGATCCCCGTTGTGTTCTTTTTTCCCTTGGCCTCCGGGGATCACCTCGGGAGTCATAGTTTGAACCATAGCACTCGAAGCAGTCATTATTTGTATAATACATTATGTGTGATGTACATGTAGTACTCTCCACCATAGTGGGTAGGGTAGCATGTCATTGCAGTGGTCAAGAACACTGGATTCAAGCATCATTTGTTTCTAATCCGCTAAGTGTGGGTTTCAGTTCTGGTCTTGAGATATGGTTATTATGAAATGCACTTCATAAGAATTTGTTGTTTTTGTTTGTTGTTATTCTATGTTTAATGGACCGTCACATATTCTTTTCACTTTACATGTGACCACTGAGGGCGCACTTTGAGTCTTAAAGTTATGTAGACATTATGCACAGTAATAACGCTGTATGTTGCTGTTAATAATGATTGTTTTAAACCTTTTAAAACAAGGTTGCTCAGAATGGCTCACTTTTGTTCAAACGAGCGCTGTTTAAAATGCAATAGAGTATATGATTTATGTTTTAAACGTCAGGCGCCATCATGTGATGAATTCGCGCCGACGCTACTCACTCGTTCATTACAAAGTCATAATAGAGCAGGAGCCCAGGGGGGTCAGCCTAGCTGGAAAGTTAACCAATTATCATGTATATGGCGATGGTGCGTGTACATGCCTTAGTAAGGAAATGGACGTCTGACAAGCACACTCTGGTGGGTGTGGTCATGGGGGCCTTGGGAAAGGGCACAAAAATTGAGCTAGATCAGCTGGAAAGTTAACCGGATGAAACCTCTTGGAACATGTTTGGCATAGTCCCAGGTATCGTGAATGGCCACTGCCAGACATTTTCAATGGTGGGTTGGGCCAGCCAGACACGCCCAAATGGCCCAACCCAAAAATTGAGCTAGATTAGCTGGAAAGTTAACCCGATGAAACCTTTTGGAACATGTTTGGCATAGTCCCAGGTATCATGAATGGCCACTGCCAGACATTTTCAGTGGTGGGTTGGGCCAGCCAGACACGCCCAAATGGCCCAACCCAAAAATTGAGCTAGATCAGCTGGAAAGTTAACCCGATGAAACCTTTTGGAACATGTTTGGCATAGTCCCAGGTATCATGAATGGCCACTGCCAGACATTTTCAGTGGTGGGTTGGGCCAGCCAGACACGCCCAAATGGCCCAACCCAAAAATTGAGCTAGATCAGCTGTAAAGTTAACCCGATGAAACCTTTTGGAACATGTTTGGCATAGTCCCAGGTATCATGAATGGCAACTGCCAGACATTTTGGGTGGTGGGGGGGGGGGGGGGGGGGGGGGGGGGGGAGGGGGGCAGCCAGACGCACATAACCAGTATCCAAAAATTGAGCTAGCTTAGCTGGAAAGTTAACCCGATGAAACATGTCCAGCAGAGTCCCAGGTACTTTACTGTAGTTTACTGTATGCTAGGTATTTTGTAATTTTATTTAATGATAATTTTCATCCATAAGTTTATGGTATTTGGTTTTATGTATTTTACATTCATTTTTAGTGATTTATTCTAAAACACATGAACTGCAAGCTAATTTAAAAACTGGTTGTCATGCACAGGCTACATGTAACTCACTGCCTGAACTCACTCTACAAGTAAGACTTTGTTCTAAAATTTGTTGCTGCATCATCTAAAAAGATTATGTTTGAATTCCATTCAGATTAAAATAACCATTTTGTGCAATATAGATCACAATTCAGATTGTTCAATGATGAATTAATGAGAGATTTTATGATTTAATTAAAACTTAAGCACACACTTTTGTTTTATAGTCATACATGTACATACAGGTAGAATGTACTGTACAGTGGAGTTTGTGAGTTTGAGCTGTAATGGGTGTGCAGCGTAAAGTTATGGTATAAGTTATAACGAATGATATTGTGGGGGGGGGGGGGGGGTGGGGGTCAGGATATATATTTGTATTACAAAGAGTTGGCCTTATATTTGTCTTTAGTTTGTCTGGAATAACAAAGACCATGGATTCAATCTCAAATCATGTGTAAAGTGTAGTGTCAGTGTAACTTAGTCAAAGTGTGAAAAAATCAAACAAATACAAACAACGACCAATTAAGAGTACAGTAAATGAAAGTGGGGGATGTCTTGAATTAAAAAACATGTTACACATGGGTAAGACAAGACAAGTGACATCATTTCCTAGAACAAGGTTACTGGTCAGTACTGGTCATTCTGGGAACCATGAGGTCAAAGCCTAAGAATGTGTGTATAGATAAAGTGTGCTACTATTTAAGAAATGTGAGTGTTCCTTGAAGTAACAAGTACAGACTCGGACTATGTATATTGAGGGATGAGCATTAACAGTTGTGTGCTACAACTGAGGGCAGATATTTGTCAGGTTACAGTTGTTCATTGGGATGCTCCCTTCTGATTTGTGTGCACGTTTGCCCAGTTTGGTAACAATACTTTTTGTACGTTATCTGCGTGAATCAACGAAACAATAGTGTGACTTCAGAAGAGCAAAGTTTGAATAAATCGCACAGGAGGATGGATCCGGGAGAAAGGTGTTGGACTCCAGAAGAGCAACTTTTAGGGGATTCAGCACAAGAACCAACTCGACCATCCACTGTTGTCAATCAAGAAGTACGTATTATGTAATTTACTTTGCACCTTTTAAAGGCAGTGGACACTATTGGTAATTACTCAAAATAATTATTAGCATAAAACCTTTCTTGGTGACGAGTAATGGGGAGAGGTTGATGGTATAAAACATTGTGATAAACGGCTCCCTCTAAAGTGCCATAGTTTTCGAGAAAGAAGTAATTTTCCACGAATTTGATTTCGAGACCTCAGATTTAGAACTTGAGGTCTCAAAATCAACCATCTAAACGCACACAACTTCGTGTGACTAAGGTGTTTTTTCTTTCATTATTATCTCGCAAGTTCGATGACCGATTGAGCTCAAATTTTCACAGGTTTGTTATTTTATGCATATGTTGAGATACACCAACTGTGAGGGCTAGTCTTTGACAATTACCAATAGTGTACACTGCCTTTAAAGTACAAAGAAGATTCCACTCACAGCCACCTCTCAGAAAAATATGTCTTTTTAAGCAGCGATATGTCTGTTGAGTTTAGCATTATTTTTTTACAAAGACAGAGGTTAAACTTAAAATTGTCATTATAAGCAATATGCCATACGTTGCTATATGCCTCCCGCCCGGGTTGTCCCTACCCTCTGTTACTCTTTTATCCAATCTCTTTATCTTAATAGAGTGCATGTACACTATGGCCTTGCAGTTTCTTTGCATGTGGAAGCGAATTTATCAATATTGCTCGCACTTTAATTAAATCAACAACAAAATAACTTTGTCTCTGAGCCATTAGTTAATGGCGATTTTTGGAATAATGAGTCTGAACATCAACCTATCTGTAGGCCTACACTCCTACACTAATGTTGAATTGATAAATTTTGAAAACAAATAATATTAAAAACAATGTTTTGTTTTTTGTTTTTTGCCCCTAAATTTTGCCTACACTTATATTAGTTTTGTTTTTGTTAATTTAAAGTTTTCTAATAATGCACTAATTTAAAAAGTTTAAACGTTTTTCCAATATATACAGAATTAAATTAACAATTTAATAGGGGGTGTTTTCTGATGTCACACATAACCGACATACAATCCTTTTTATGTCAAACTAATTTAATTAACATATAAATGTTTACTAAATGTTCTACTATAAAATAAGGTGACCGCTGTAGTTGATTTCCGTGTTAACACACAATTCTTCAAAACCAAACACAATATTCCAAACAATACACTTCAAAAAGGCTCCCAATTGTAACCTTTTTTATGTGACAGGATAAAATAACAATAAACTAAGCTTATGAAGCGCCTTACATCTATGAATGGACCCCAAATATCTCAAAAGAGGCAGAAATAACGAAAGAGCATTAAAGATTTCTAAAATATAAACCAAAACAATGGACCAGTCAATAATTAAAACCACACACCACAAAATTAAAAAAGTTATGAGAATGGCCCTTAAGTATTTATTTCATTGTCATTAAACAGATCAAAGACAACGAGGGTGGTTCAAGTTGCTACATTTGTCACACGAACACAGAAGGGGATGGCAAGCTGAAAAAGTTCAATGATGGGATATTGACAACAGTAAAGAATGCTGCTGCCTTGCGTAAAAAATTAAACTGTGACAAGTACTTTGAGGTTACACAAAAGATTTTGGAAAGCAATGATCAAGAATCTACTCTCAGCTATCACCCTTCTTGTCATAAGTGTTACACAGAAGTGAAGCGTCAGAAAGAACCCCTGTCACCTGACAACGAACCCACCACCAAACAGGCTTACATCGAGACGATGCAGTGTCCTTCCCAAGTCCAACCAGCAGGGCCTGTTGAAAGGTCATTGTATTTTCTGGGGCAAAAGCCGTAAAAAGAAAAGTGGAAAAGAGGAGCCAAGACTAAAGGTAGCCACATTAGCTGGCTGTGAGTCACTTTGCCAACGAGTCAAGTATTCGGAAAATGAACGCTTCAAGAGTCTCATTAGGAGTGGCATTGACCTAATCGCAAAGGAGGCAGAATACCACAAGTCCTGCCGTGTTCAGTTCCTGAGGGAGACTGATGAGCAAGAGAGGCCTACTGTTCCAGCGAGCTCATCTCAGTCATACCACAAGAGGGCATTTGAATCTGTACTGACCTTTGTACAGAATGAGGTGATAGGAAAGCAACGATCTGTGTTAGTCAGTGATTTACATGATCTGTACAAAGAGGAGTACATCATCATTGGAGGAGATGATGCAGACATACAGACATACACAGTCCAAAATCTTACCAGGAAGGTAAACGATCGATTGAAAGAGCAAGTTACAATCAAATTAGTGGACCAGTGAAAAGGCAACTTCATGAGGATAAAGCAGTATGAAGAGGATAGCAAGTTAAGATGGGCAGCTCTCCAACTTAGATCGCAGATAATGCAGCTCCCAAAAACAAAAACCCCAAATCCAGCAACAGTCCAAAATTTGAAGGTATGTGCTCCACAGATACCTTCACAGCTGGACCTGTTCTTCAGAAATCTTCTTGGTGGCATCGCCCCAACTGTCAGTGCCGTACACAAGGAAACAGTTGACTGAAATGTATCTGCAATGGCATCAGATGCAATTTATAACGTCACTCGTGGAACAGTAAAACCCTGGAAACACACAGCCATGGGTCTCGGGTTTGCATTTCTAGGCAATTTCCAAATCGAACTGGCTTTCTACGGAGCAGTTGGTACATTCATAAATGAAAGTGGGATAGAATTAACTCTCACCGAAGCTGACATCTTGGCAGAAGGTTCAATGATGGGTTTCATCTAGGGGAAGTTCTACAACAGATGTGCACGGATTCATGGTCTACTTGCTAACGTTTTGGAGCAAAAGTTGTACAGTCGCTTTCTCCAAGCCATACCTGAAGAGGACTGTTACTCCTTCCAACAGGTAATGTCCACAGTCCCGTTGGACCAAGGACTAGCAGAAGAACACCTATCAGATCCACTTGTGACCAATCACCTGCAGATGTACGAGGACTTTTTCCAGTCAACTCTTGATGGAAGTCTCGCAGCAACAGTTATGGGCAATTTACATCTTCCTGATCAATCGCCTCCACAGAGAACTGCAGAGATGCGTAAAAATAAATGATCTCGGTGGCTACATTCATGTTTTCCAAACGATGCTAGCTGTGTTCTTCTCCCTGAATCGACCAAACTATGCCAGATGGGGAACACTTTTCCTACGGAAGTTGAAGAGTGCTGACCCAAAAATGCTTGAAGTAATGGAGAAGGGTGCATTTTCCATCAGACGCATCAGGAAGGGTTACAGTAGATCAGCTGTTGATCTCTCTTTGGAGCAGACGGTCAACTGGGACGCTTCATCCCAAATAAAGGGAGTTGTCACCTTCAGAAATTCTGATCATGCAATGCGCCGGTGGTCATTGACTATGACTCAGAGGGCTATGGCAGTTACCGAACTACGAACATTCACTGGACTTGAAGTGGGAGAAAATGCAGCAGCTCAATGTCGTCCCTCATGAATAAAAAGGGACAACAGTCAGATGGCCGCACTGAGTGCAAAGATTGATGATTTCTGCAACCCGTTCACAGATGATGCACCCAATTCCTTGGTGAATATGGCAACTGGCCAAATAGTTTCAAAGGCTACAGAGTTATATTTAATCAACACACCAAAAAGGGGTCAAGACGATAGAGATAAATTTTGCATTGAACTCGACAACGACAACAGTCGCTTTCTCAAACCGGTCAAACGGACACGCGTTCAGAACTTTGTCGCACAAAATGTCAAGAAGAAAAAAGGTACTGCCTCCAAGACAACACTGAGAGCTTGAGGGACACGTTTGTTCGCATGATCGTAGTCATTGCGGAGAAGACAGCATTTGACCGGAAGGTTCTCTCTTACCCCATAACGAATTACCCTACTGTCACTTGCACACTGCGATGGGGCGCATGTGAAAACCACCAAATCAGCACTGCTGAAAAAGCTTGAGTCCCTCCAGACAGCAACAATCATGGATGGCGAGTTACTGAGTAGTTATGTACACGTCTACGACGGAGGTCTTCTTCTCCATTCTGTCCTCTCACAAACAAACATAGGAGCATCATATGCATCAATTGCTCGGATGATGCTTTCAGTTGTATGTTTAGGGAGAGCTAGCGAAGTACATGTTTGCCTCGACAAATGTGTAGAGAACTCCATCAAAGACAGTGAGAGAAAGTTGCAGGGGCGCAGTTGACTCGGTATATGTTATAACCGGGTCAGATCAGACAATCAGACAGAGTGGAAAAAACTTCTCACCAATGGAGTATTCAAGAATGAACTCGCCAAGTTCCTCCTGAAAGAGTGGGGGAAAGATCATTACTGGAATATATTGGGTGGAAAGACCTTGTTTGCTTCTTACGGTGGCGAGTGTTTCCAGTTTATCCCTGATGAGCACAATCATATTACTCAATCCAGCCCAGCACAACTCCAAGGTGACCATGAAGAGGCCGGCACCCTAATTGCTTTCCACGTCACAAATATCACATCAAGCAATGTCCTGGTCAGAGCATCTGATACTGATGTTTTGGTAATACTGATTGGTGCACTTGGGCAGCAACGTCGAGAAGTCCGGTCCTTAGCCAACATCATCATGGACTGTGGCATGGGAAACAGCAGGAGGTACATCAATGTGACCAACATTGCTGACGTCCTTGAAGAGTGCAAACCTGGACTTCCCAGAGCACTACCTGGATACCATGCCTTCACTGGATGTGACTTTACGTCAGCCTTTTACAGGTAGGCAAAAGTTCAATTGCCTTGCACTAAAACATATTTATAAAATGCCCCACTCAAACCAGACTTATGAAGGGGAGTTCGTTTGTCTGTGAGATAACACTGAAATGTACTACATGTAAATAGAACAGTGGTTTCATCTGGAACTTGTAACTTATCTTTTTCAGGAAGGGCAAAACTAAACCCCTCGACATCATTGAGAAGGACAAGACTGGTTGTTACGTAAACCTATTCATCAGTATGGGTGAAGTGCATGGTTGTTGATCTGGATGTCGCATCAGAATTCGTCTGCTGCATGTACGCACAAAGCAAGACTCGAAGTGTCAATGAAGCACGATACAACAAACTGATGCAAATGAGTGGCAAAGTAGATAAGGTAGGCAAGGCAATGACAAACATGATAATAATAATAAAAGTGACAATAGTAATAATAATGATAATAATAAAAGATCTAACAAAGCACAGAATTCGCCTAAAAAGGCGCCCAAGGCACTTCACACAAACAATAATAGTAAGAATTAAAACAGTTTGTGTAGGCCTAATTATGCAATTTTTCAACTTTCAGGAGAATCCACTTGCAAACATCAAACGAATTGACTGTGCCTTGCTGCCGCCTTCTCGTCCGACTCTTGATATGAAGGTTCAACGAGCACAGTATGTTACAGCATTGTGGACACAAGCTGTGACAGCATCTCCTGGGGATGGTTTGTCACCTACCGATTATGGATGGTGTGTGAAGGACAACCTCTTGAAGCCAACCTGGTTTGAAGGGCCGGCCATACCAGACACTTTATTTACTGATGGCAGTAACGACGAGGACTTGGAGGTCGAGGACATGGAGGTCGACGACGGTGACAGCGATTCCGAGTTGGATGAAGAAACTGTTGATGGACTAGTGAGCACTGCAGATGGCGAAGCGTGGAGCGAAGAGTCAGATTCAGAGGAGGAAGAGGAGGATTATTTGTAGGAGAAAAAACTCTATTGGGATCAGGTTGGGGAGTATGGGGTAATGACCGTCATTGTCCAGTAGGTTGTACGCTGCCATAAATAAATTATAATGAAACTATTATGTTTAAGTGAATAAGCAACACTACAAGTTAAGAGCCTCAGCAACGGAAATTGTTTGAGATGTCTGTTTGGGTTTCTCAACTTCAGACAAAACAAGCGTGCTGAGATATGGACGTGTGTAAATCAATTACAAAGTAAATGTTGAAGTAAATAATAACAATTTAACTATTTAATAGATGTTAAATTTGCATCGGGATAAAGAATATTAATTTTTGGTTGTACCCATATACACCGATGTGTGTAGCACTGTATACTCAGTACTTTCCCCGAGTCCTGTGAAAAAAATCAAAGGCATTTTTACTCGGGTGGGATTCGAACCCACGACCCTTGCAATTCTAGAGCAGTGTCTTACCAACTAGACCACCGAGATTGCCCGGTAGCTAGAGGCAGTTCGAATCCTATGTTTAGCAGCGGGTACTGCAAACGATTTAATAGATGTTAAATTTGCATCGGGATAAAGAATATTAATTTTTGGTTGTACCCAATGGGAAAGTGTAAAGACATTGCCAAATACCCAGACAAACCACATAGTTATCGTGATAGATAAACACGTGGTAGAATATGCCATTTATGCTCAGTCTGATGACTATCAGCAATTTCAACTGGTCAAAGCTAATAGCCCTGTCCATAGCCCTGTCACTGATGAATCAGAGGTACTGGAAACACCAAGCACATCAGAGAGCACATCTTGTGCAGACGCTGATGGTAACAACATTCGTGTAGGCCAGTGGTGTGTAGTGAAATATGAT
Source organism: Asterias rubens (assembly GCF_902459465.1). Taxonomy (NCBI): domain Eukaryota; kingdom Metazoa; phylum Echinodermata; class Asteroidea; order Forcipulatida; family Asteriidae; genus Asterias; species Asterias rubens. Next base: position 5,614,030 of record NC_047071.1, on the reverse strand, counting down.
GAAGAACAGTTTGCAGGAGAAGTGAAACAGATTGGAGATCATGGAGATTAAATTCACCACCAAGTTCTTAATATTAAAGATTCCATGTACATGTACATGTATGTGCAAAAAAATGACAAAGTGAGTGTTAATTTGTTGCTGATCACTTAATAAGACAAATTCTTAATTAGTCTTTTGTTGTTCAGATAAAGTTTGAGATCAAAGAGTCAAAGTTTGTCAAGTTTTTAAAATTGAAATTTATGATTTTGGTACCAACACTGGTTGAGTGTAATCAATTGTATTAATTAACTAGCTACATGTATCACTGGCCTCACATGTAACATGTTGAATTCGTGTTTTGGACAAGTTTTATAACAGGTAAAATTCATTTTGAAATCAATCTGAAACATTTTTGTTTTCGTTACTAGCTGGTAATCAGTCACTGGCTTAATTAGTGTTTAATTGCTTTATTGGTTGCTAATTTGGATAGTTTGAACTTTAAAAAGATTAGTTTTTAGTCATGTTATATTGCAACACAGTTAAATTTTTATTAGATTGTATTTTCCAACAAAAATATGATCTATAACTCTCACTGTGTACATGTAGTAGATTGAGCATTTCAATTGTCCTTCCGTTACCGTCCTTCCGTTACCGAATCATAATTAATGTTTTCCATTGTTATGGGATTACCAAATATAAATCTGTCATTTTAAATAAGGCTGAATGTTCACAAAACATCATAGATCGTATTTAGTAGCTTTGAAATAACATTGGCAAAGAAACTTCACAGAGTTTTGAGAAAATGTGTCATACTTGAAATACCCATGTCCGTTTTGATGTCCTTCCGTTACCGACCTTATTAATATGCATAATATGTAAACGACAAATAACTCTGATCAAATTTTCGGTGGAATTGAAAGGTTTTAGGTGTCATCCCATAATTATGGTATTAACTTGATTTTAACAAAAAAAGTCTTCATTACATTTGTGTTTGAAACATGAAAATGCTGTCTGAATGTCCTTCCGTTACCGTGGAATTGCCCTTATATAATTAATCTGTGTTCTTGTTACCTGAGTAGCTTTAAGCGATTTTCAGGACTTTTGGGACTTTGTAATGTGCATGTTTATGCAAATATAAACCAAAGTTCCATTTTCACATCTGTTTTGCAACCGGAAGTAACCATTCGAAGGCGCATGTTTTTTTTTTAGCAGGGAAGTTGTGACAGATGGTCATATAATGCATAGCCCTGTGCGTAAATCCAGCACTGCTTTGTTTTCAACAGGGTTGAAAATCAGGAAACAAAGACGCTCAAAAAACAAACACGATTGACAAGGCCATAAGGAAACTAATTGAATTCTAACAAAAGCAACAAGATGAGAGTGTGGGTTCATCTTAAGATGAAACAGGAGTGTTTCGTGGGAGACGGAGAAGTTAAACAAGAAGCAAAACAAATGTGAAGAGAGAGAAGAGGGTTGGAGGCAGGGAAGGTAAAGTTTTCTAATGACTTGATCCTTAAACTGGTTGCCATGTTTGGCAATAGGCAACAATGATTGAGCTACCAGCAGAACCCAAAGCAGTATCAAAGCTTCAGAAACAAGGCTCAGTGCACCTATCGCAGATCAGCAGAAAAGTGTACAGATAGCTATAGAAGAGGCCTTGACGGAACTAAGACCCCAAACAAAAGAGACGTGATTCCAGTGGCTCTGAGACTCCTTCACCTGCTGACCGTCATCTTTTTCAAAGTACACACTTTCAATTTCTGGCAACACACTAACTTTTCACCTGACCGGTGCTTTGGTCTACTAAAAAGTCTCTTCTGAAAGAAAAAAAGACTGTCATCGGTCAATTATATAGCTGATGTTGTCTCCAAGTCAACAGAGCGTAGAATCAACATCCCCCACTTGGTTGGCATTAAAGATGGCACTACAGCATGAGTCCGGTCCTGCTGAAATGCATGAACTTCAGTCATGTGACTACATACAAAATAGGGAGAATGCTCCTTTCTTCTCTATAGTTCTTCTCTTGCGTTCACAGTCAGCGCTGATAGGTTTACCCCCTCAACCACCAGAAGGTGCAATATAGCATGAGTCCGGTCCTGCTGAATTGCATGAACAAACAGTCATGTGACTACAGACAAAAAAGGGAGAATGCTCCTTTTTGGTACAACAGTTCGGTTGAGTATTGATCGTTCATCAAGGTACACATTTTGTTTCTCGTGGCTTTTACAATAACTTAATTGTGTTCAGGTGCATGATTACTCCAGCAGCTACAGCAAAGCACTGTATATGGAAAGAAAGCGTTATTTATTAAGCAGGCCCTACTGAGCAGGCCCTAATCCTTTTTATTAGTGTACATAGCCATATAAAAGCAAATGCAGACAATTAGTCTCTCTCACTCTTCTCCAGCTTTTGGGAAAAGCAAGGTTGTATCTCTCTAACTTATATAGTCGTAGTATTTATTAAGGTTCATTTATTGTGGTTGTCCAAAGGCTGACTGGAAACTGAATTGTTAGTACACTACTCCTATACAGCAACCTTTCAGCTGGAGGACACCATTAGGGTATAAAGTAATATCTCTTAATAATTAAATATAAATAGTAGCTAGTAATTGTATTTGTGAGCTCTAAAATTTTTGAATGAATTCACAGCTGACCAGCGCCGCCGAATGAGGCCTAATGTCGCCCAGACTCAGAAATAGGGTAAGTGTATATAATTGTAACTAAATACCCTATACCGTAAAGTGCAGGTCTCCGCAAAGTGGTGTCCCTGAATGACGAGGTCCGCATCTATGCTTCAGTCCTGCCACCATGATCTTGACAATGAAAAAAAGGGTGGTGAATCTCCACAAACGAGGCGAACTGGGGGAAGTTGCCAGGAGAGTTCACCAAGAGGAGAGTGCGGCACCAGAGAGGCCAAGTGTGTGTGTTGCTCAAGTGGATGGAGCACCAGTGGTGTCAGCAGAGGAGGAGGCAATCGGTGCTTTCACTCTCTCCCTGCCCCATCGCAGCACTGGAGGAAACTGGAGGCGCCCCCTGCACCAGTCATTATCCGCAGGGAAAAACCAGAGGCAATGTGATCAATGAGAGCGCCTTAGCCCGCCTCCCCATCAGCCTCTTCGACCTCATCTACAAAATGTAAGTCGTCATCGATTCCCCCATTGGAGTCCCCTGCTGACTACGAGATGCCCCCACCCCCGGGAAAAATCTGGAGACTGGTTACGATTCGTGTGAAGACGATTGTAGAAACAGTCTACAAAAATTGGGTTGTACATGTGTGATTTTTAGTAACTCATTTTAACCCCACCTTGAATTTTCTTAATGTTTTTTTTTCTATTTATTGCTATTTAATTGTTGTAAATCACATCCAATGTGGCCTGTGGGCCACGAAATGTGCTACCAATACTATAAAATATAAAAAAATGGACCCACCTGCAATTCATCCATTAAATAAAATGAAATAAAACTTTGTGAGCAACCTAAATATGGAGATAACAGTATGAGTGGGTAAAGAGGAAAAGGATGTACTATTCTGGCTATTTTTGCGCTTTAGAGACTTGTCTAACCTTTTTTGCCACTTTCATGAGGGCCATTCCTCTTAAAAAGAGTGCAACACAAAACTTAATTTGATCTCTGACCACCTCTTTATATGGATCAGGAACTAAAATAATTTATTTGATATGAATTTCTTTTTATATTTTATACATTACAGAAGGCGTTCACCGCAGATAGCTGCGAAAATCAGCAGAAGACGCCCTCCCATCAGGAAGACTGTCCTGCTGAAGCGTCTTGCAAGCGGTAGCAAGGGCAAGAGGTCAACTCTGTCGAAGCGAAAACACAATTTAAAAAAAAAAAAACATGCACTTTGGCAAATAACTGGAGCTGAAGTCTAGCTTGTTGTGAAAACAAAGAGAAAGAACTTAGCTGTTAAAACCTACTATGGTGGCTCGAAAGAGCTGGTGATACGATTTAAGACTGATGGAGTTAAGACATGCAAGAAGTTTGTGAACTATTTCAAAAGTTTGAAAAAGGTTCAAGCGACGATAAGGAGGAAGATGATGACCTGGTTGTTGGACCTCTTGAGCCCAATAAAGCATTGCTTTTCCCAAATTTTATGCAGAGTTCGTTGCCAATAAGAGCACCAACATCTACCGAGACTGAAGCACCTAGAACCTTAGACAAAGGAACACCTGGTGCTTCCTCTAGCACCAATAATGTAACAATTTCAGTTGCGTCCACTTCCAAAGCTCATCTGCCACACTGAACCAATGATGAGCTGAAGAAAAAACAGACAATACAAAAGACTGTCTCAAAACCCCCAAATGCACCAAGCAAACCCCCCAATAGTAGCACTTCTAAGGACTCGGTGGACCTAGGAACACTTGGTGCTTCCTCTATCACCAATAATTTAAAAATTTCAGTTGCATCCAGCTCATCCGCCACACCGACCCAATGAGCTGAAGAAAAAACAGACAGTACAAAAGACTGTCTCGAAACCCCCAAGTGCACCAAACCTGTTGAGAAAAATGGTGGATGTCTCTAAGGTAATATCTGTATCCAACATGTCTAAAGGTATGTGAGTTGACTACAAATCATTCCACTTAGGCCAAATACTGGAGATCAACTCTAATAATAAAATAGAGTTAACTTTGTACAGGAGAAATCCAGAAGGTTGGACGGTTAAATTGTTTGCTTGCTTATTTGGTTTTCAATAATCATGTTCACGCAGATTATTCCTCTTAATAACTATGCCTGATCGTTATCCAATTCCACACATCCACGATTCCACTGCAACTTTGAACGGAAAAACAATTTGTTTTCCAAGATTACTCTAGCGAGAGCATAAAACAGATTCCTATAGAGCCTAGTGACATCTATAAAACAGCCGACTATGGTGACTATGAAGTTTGGAAATTGCTCTTGTTGAACATAAGGATTATTGACCCTTGACTTAATGTGACGAAAGCAAGCAGTAAGGAATCGGCAGCAAAATGAGCTTTTGCTATTAACTGAGTAATTGGTAGGTTTAAGAGGCTTCTCCCGCATGTAATGTCAGCTTCTTGTTCAATTGTTAAGTATTGCCTATATTTTGTTCTTTGCAGATGTCAGAAGTGGGTTCAGAACACGCGTCACTGTGACCTCCTTCAAAGAACACCCTTATACGTATCCTCCAACTGTCGATTGTGCGTTGAGCAATTTGAGCTCCAAGAATTCTCCAACAAACAAACAAAAAAACAGGTTGAACTGGAACGCAGTTCCAAATTTATTGAACGTTCCAAATCCCCCCAAACCTGTGAACTCCCAGCGCCGCATACTGAAGAGAAAGAGTGAGGTGGTTTCAACACCAACAGAAACAAAAGAAGGTATGAACAGTTTACAAACATCACATTGCTCAAGTCTTTTCCCACACACATATTGAAATGCTATAGGTGATGCAGTTAGAATCTGGTAGTAGTGAAGATTATGAGGTCTGAGCCACTTGACTTAAAGAAGGATTAGCTGTGCAAGTGTTTGAAATTATTAGATGAGTTTACAGCAAATTCATCTAATAAATTCAAAAACAAAAAGTAACGTAAACAAAACTAAATTTCTGTTGGCCCATATATGTAATCACAGTCCACTTGGAAATTGTTTTGCTCACTGCTGATCCTTTTTTAACAGGTCCCACGTTCTGTCATCGAGACTTGATTCAAACTGTACCATATATTATTCATGCCAGACTCAGATTTATTTTTACTACACAGTTGTAGGTATAATATTAACAAATTATTATCTGGTTACTTTAGAATTAGTTTACAGACACTGGACACTATTGCTAATTGTCAAAGACCAGTCTACTCACTTGGTGCATCTCAACATACATGTAATATGCATAAAATAACAAACCTGTGAAAATTTGATCTCAGTTAGTCCTCAAATTTGCGAGATAATAATGAAAGAAAAAAACACCCTTGTAACACAAAGTTTTGTGCTCTCAGCTGTCAGTTTTTCAACAATCGGAAATTATCCTACCAAATCATTGTCACAAGGAAGTGAAGATTACAGATTGTTTGTGAAGAAGCACACTGCAGCATGCCAGATACAAACGGTGTTTCGGGGTTATCTCACTAGGAAGATCCTTGTTGAAAAAGGTTGGAATACACAACCATGTGACAAACATAAGCCTATGCAAAATCACAAAATATCAGAGGAAATCCAGGCGATATAAGTAGTAAGGGTTTGTCCAAAGCAACCACAAGCGGAAAGAGACTTATTTTAAATATGTCGTTTGTTCTCATGGGAGCTGTGCCAAATCAGCCTAGCACAAAAATGGACGCAAGATAAACTGACGACAACAATTATTTCACTTTACGGTAAGGTTAGCTGAAGCCTACCTGGGAACACCAAAGGATGTTCAACAAAAACGTACCACGTGAATGGAAATACTCTAAATAATGGCAAAGGGAGTCCTGATACTCTAAGGGAAGCTCTTCAGCGCAGGTAGATTGTTCTTGATTACTCAAGTGTCTTGAAGAGAATATGCTCGTCGACAAACAGTTGCACACACCAATTTTAACTGACATACTCTGTAACGTCACTCAACAACCAACACTGCACGATCAGCAATCCAACCATAAAATTTGTTTTTGATCAGTCTCATAAACAAGTCCAAGATGAGGTGCTCTTCAATGAAATGTGATAAAAGCTTCAGTGTAGAGCGTAATGTTTCAGTGTTTTGCGCAAATATGAGGAGGACGGAAGTTAAGAAAGATTCAAAGAACTCTTGCCAAGAACAAGCTATATTCTTTGGGTAGGCCCCCTAATGTTGCTATTTCACCTGAAGATAAAAGGGTCAAGTACATGTACATTGTAGGAAGCAAAAAGCAAACAATGACCAGGAACATCCGAGACAAAAATTGGATAATTACAGCTTGCCAGAAAATCCTTTGTATAAAGCTCTGTAATAATTATATGAACATCATCTCATGTAAATTATTTTGATCACCAGCCACAAACTGTATGACTCTTGAATAAACTATACAACGTATCATGTTTGATGTATCTGCAATGCATTGCATGGCACTACAACCTCATTCAATTCGTCTAGATAAATCATGAATGAACGACAAAGTATTATTGGGAGTAAAATGGTCAATGTATCATTAAGGCTGCTGAAACTTTACTTATATCAACCTCAAAGGGGTATTGAAGAATACAAATCCTAGGTTGAGACATGAATTCACGGCTTGATTATTGATGACCAATAGCGATACTACTCAGGTGAACTGTTATAGCGCCCTCTCCTGTTTGCAATACAAACAGGCCAAAGTTCATATTATTTTACTTTGCATTATGTGCAATTTTCTTAATTCATTTATGGTGAATTTCACAAGCACTGCATAGTTGAGGGTAGAGCTGCTGTACTAAGACACCAGCTGTTACTTCAAATTCAAGATTGTTGTGTTTTAAACGATGGCTTGAAGACATCAAGCACTTATGTGAAGAGGCTGACATACCATCTGTGGCAGCAGGACACCTAGCAAGGAACAGAGACCTATGGAGACTCTTAGTTGGGAAGCCATCTCCGGGATCTACCTCGGGAGTACGTCTATGATGATGATGACGATGTGTTTTAATGGGGGAATACAATTCAGCATTTCTATCAAGTTAATGTCCCCCATCAAATATGTTATGTTAAGTTTGTTTACACTTGTTCTGAGTATATTTAATGTGAGATACTTTCCGAAGCAACTTATTTCTAAACTACTGGTAATGTTGTGTAAGGATAGTTTTTAGTATGGTGATTAGCCAGCTTGAAATTGTGCATTACTTAATTACTCAACTACTTTTCCTCAACTACTTTTCCTCATCAATTGAGTCGGGTATAGACGATGTGACCTAAGTTTACATTTAAACCGCCCTCTGTTGAAAAAACACTATATACGTCATGTTTCGTCGGGAAAAAAGACACATAGTCATGGTGAGATTGCATACACTTTCTAGCTGGCTGCCAAAACACAAAGGTTTTGCCCGGCGGTATGCGCGAATCATGTTATGGTTTTCGTGTGACGCCAGCAGTCACATTGTCTATATAGACAGGGAGTTAGGACAAAAGTGTCAAGACCAAAACTAAAACCCACAAGGAGATTTAAGTCGTTGGCTGTTCACACGCAGCCTACAACACTTTGACAGTTTGCAATTAATCAAGGTAACATTTGCAAAATAAAGAAACTTAAATTTTTAGTTTTGAAATAAATCTTGACAGTGGGCCTAACAATTTTCACACTGCATATATTTGTCATTAGGAATTCTTCAAGTGCGCAAATTTTAGGGTTGATACAATTTATAGACCGTCGCTGTCCGACATCAATTCCTCCTGAGGTCACACTGAGCTTCTTGACACAGGTTCAAGCCACTTTCATAACATCTACACTCAGCACAGAGAACAAATTTACACCTTTTGTTTCACATTGTGATAGTATCAAACATAGTTCTCATGTTTTTCTATGGTTCAACCATGGAGGTATGGTTAAACCGTCCTCCATACAACACACAATGACTGGCTGCTATGTGTTCATCTAGATTATTGCATCAATCTATTGCTACTTGACTTCAAGGCACATCTCCACCTTCTAAATCAACCATAGCTGCCATTAACTCTTCATCACTCTCTGTTAGATCAGTGGTCACATCATCTACATTATTCACTCCTGACCACCGGGTATACCTGTGCTCTATGTTACCTTCTACTTGAAAAGCTGCGGCCAATAGCTCTTCATCACTATCACCACTCGTATTGGTTACCGGTGAAGATGCCTGGTGTTCAGCTTGAATAGCAGCAGTTAGTAATTCCTCATCCTCAAAGTCATAGATTGGTAGAAGGTGTGATGGTAGTGGTACGTCCACTGACTTGTAACCAGTCGCTTTACAATCTGGATCATGGCACTTCTGGTAGTAGACGCCCTTCTTAAGATCAACCACAATCCTATCAGGGAAGAGTAATTCATAAAGGTCATCAATTATAAAGTGCCACAGAGTATACAACAGCAGTAACTACTATAAAAACAGTGTTAAAGGATTATGGATTCCAGGGGGTAGAGTTCCGTAAGACACGGCACTTGCAGCTCAACATCTTTACCAGACCAGAATCTATTTTCAGAACCAGATTCTTGATCTTGACCTTGACCTCACTGGTTTGTCAAATCTAAATTTGGCTGTTTCCAGAAATGCAACTGGCTATTGAAAACAAATAAACAAAAGATCCACACTAAATTGAAAAGGGCATGTCCTGATGGGGTCAACGTGTTCAGAATCTGTGGGTGTTTCATTAGCTTCCTGTGTGTACCGTGAGTTTACACCCATGGTACCCATGAAACGAGGCTTATCGAATGCTGTGGGAAAATTAAGGTCAGAGGTTATTGAGAAGCTGCTTACAAGCACAAGGACAGCTCCTTCATCTGCTGAATTGGAATGCATCTGAATTGAAATGCATCTGAATTGGAATGCATCTGAATTGGAATGCATCTGAATTGAAATGCATGTGTCCGTGAATACACAATTTAATCATAATAAAGGGACACACCGACTTTGTTGGGTTATTTAGGCTACAAAATACACTAAAGCATGATTCTAAAGGTCTTCCAGGAATGGAGAGAATAGTTGGGGCCAGGAATGCTTGATATTGCATCATATTCTGGTTAATTTCTTTGTATTCTTCGTGACGATCTTTGGATGTACGTCGAAGCACGATGGTCTACCTCCATCGTCGAAGAATTTGCCTGCTCCGTATGTTTATGCTGGTTGTTTATAATACATGGATAGACTGGATCCTTATGCTGCGTCATAATAAAAATTGCTATAAACAAAGCACCAGTCTAATTGCAACATTGTGCGACAATGTCATGAAGATTTGACAGTTGCAACGGCTGGAAACACGTATACGCTGGCCTTTTACCGCTTTGGGGTTTTAAAATCATTTTTCGCTAATTACGTTACATTTTGATGATTTTTTTTTACAGCAACCATCATGTCAAAAACATTATTTATGATTCTACACCCCTAAATTGCGTAAACGGTGAGTAGGTGTGTCCCTTTAATTTTGATTTTTTACCCATACACCGATGGGTGTTAGCACTGTAAACTCAGTTCTTTCCCCGAGTCCTGTGAAACAATATCACAGGCATGTTACTTGGGTGGGATTCGAACCCACGACCCTTGCAATTCTAGAGCAGTGTCTTACCAACTAGACTACCGAGGTTGCCCAGTAGCTAGAGGCAGTTCGAATCCTATGTTTTTGCAGCGGGAGGAGTGTTGGCTCTGAACAGAGCCTCGTGGTCTCAAAAATTCAAACAGTATCCTCTGCTCATTCCATAAGACTAGCAGAGTATACTGTTTGAAACGTCGAGACTACGTTCCTCCCGAAAGAGATTCTCCACATGACTGTAGCCACAAGTTGACCATTTATAGAAACAAAATGGCTTTTGACTTACATGATATTATTGCTCTTGTGCTGTCTATTAATGTTCCCACACCAACGATTCTTAACGACATCATAGATGAGAAGTTGACCTTGTGTAAAGTAGACCCAACGTCTTATGTCTCCTTGGATACCACCATTAGTGATGACAGTCAAGATGAAATCATCTACCTCAGGATAAGGAGAGTGAGCGAACCCTTCAAGCTGTCCTGAGCTTGATTCTACAAAGGTCAAACACACAAATCATTAAATGTCAGTCCCGACTTGACTCTAGAAAGATTAAACAAATCAATCATCACATGTCAGTCCTGGGTTAGACTCTAGAAAGGTCAAACACACAAATCAGCACATTTCAGTCCTCAGCTTGACTCTAGAAAGATTAAACAAATCAGTCATCAAATGTCAGTCCTGGGTTTGACTCTAGAAAGATTAAACAAATCAGTCATCACATTTCAGTCCTGGGTTTGACTCTAGAAAGGTCAAACACACAAATCATCACATGTCAGTCCAGGGTTTGACTCTAGAAAGGTCAAACACACAAATCATCAGATGTCAGTCTTCAGTTTGACTCTAGAAAGACTAAACATACAAATCGTCACATGTCAGTCCTGGGTTTGACTCTAGAAAGATCAAACATACAACCCGTCACATGTCATGGGTTTGGGGCTACATACCTTCCCTTGGTTTGTCTTTCATCACAGCCACATCACATGATGTCTTCCATTTGTCATCATGGTCCATTGTAAGCACCATCATATTGGGACTGTATCTAGAAATTTCAATTATAGAAAATAAACGTTTATATAAATCAGCAAACATTTGAAATTGTGTGCTTAATATAGATGTTAAAGCCAGAGGACACTATTGGTAATTGTCAAAGATCAGTCTTCTCACTTGGTGTATCTCAACATGCATGTTTGCATAAAATAACAAGCCTCTGAAAATTTGAGCTCAATTCGTCAAAGTTGCGAGATATTAACAAAAGAAAACACACCCTTGTCACACGAAGTTGTATGCTTTCACATGCTTGATTTTGAGACCTCAAATTCTAAATCTGAGGTCTCGAAATCAAATTCCTGAAAAATTAATTCTTTCTTGAAAACTACGTCACTTCAGAGGGAGCCGTTTCTCACAATGTTTTATACTATCAACAGCTCCCCATTACTCAAATTATCAAGTAGGTATTCATGCTATATAATTATTTTGAGTAATTACCGATACTGTCCACAGCCTTTAAATCTGCATAGGGGATCAAAGAATATTATCAGGTTTTCACCTTACTCATTTCTCAAAAACTACAGCACCTTGGGAGGAGAGCTTTCTACTAGCTTTATCTTAAAGGAACACGTTGCCTTGGATCGAACCAGTTGGTCTCTAAAAAGCGTTTGTAACCGATTTTTTATAAAATACATATGTTTGGAAAGGTGTTTTAAAAGTAGAATACATTGATCCACACAAATTTGCCTCAAAATTGCGTGGTTTTCTTTTTACTGTGCGAAACTAACACGGTCGGCCATTTATGGGAGTCAAAAGTTTGACTCCCATAAATGGCTGACCGTGTTAGTCGACGAGGTAAAAGGAAAACCGTGCAATTTTTAGGCATGTTTGTGTGTATCATTATATTCTACTTTTACAACATCTTTCTACTCGTTTGCATTTTATAACAAACGGTTACAAATGCTTTTCAAAGACCAACTCGACCGATCCAAGGCAAAATGTTCCTTTAAAACCCTACAAGTTTAATGTCAATCTGTGCAAATCTTGAAAAAGTACCTGAATCCTTCAAAGTACAAATGTTTGGCCAGAAATTAGGATTTCAACATTGCCGTTCCAGCAAACCCCACATAAAAGTTTTCTGTTGTAAAAAGTCCTTAAATAGACAGTGACCACGGCACGTTACAATATTCTCATCAAGATATTTTCTAATACATTTGTACGTCTCATATTGTTATACTTGTTATACAAAATGTGCGGTTTCTTTAATGTTATCAAAGCAATGTTGATGACAGTCAAAGTGAAGGAATTGTGATTAACGCATTTACCTTACATTAGTGATGAGAGAGTCTAGAAATAAGTGTCTTTCTGTAGCTACTTGAGTGGTGTTGGTTTTCTTTGGTAGTTTCGGCTTGTATTGACTGTCTGCTGCAACCCTCAGGGGGTTAGCCTTACCATGCTTGATGCACTTATACAATCGGAAGTTACGATTACGTGTGTACACACCTGCAAAACACATTAAAAACACCATCATTTCAATACAGACAACAAATTTAAATGCACCCACAGTTTTCCCAGTAAACTAAAACACCAGACAGTAACTGTTTACCTCGTCATGAATGTACAAACTGAGCATCCTGTTTATTTTAGCCATGAATAATAAAAATACAAATATAGTGCTCAAGTCCATCACTCGGTGATGCTCATGCATACCATGGCGCTTTAACGTTCAGGGTTCAAAGTTACAGAATAACACAATGTATCATTTACCTCTCCTTTGAGTGTGTCGCAAAATGCACACAACATTGGGATCATATTACACAAACCACAACCCATCAGTACTGTTTTTGTGAATGAGTCACCTCATGTGCATTATGGATGCTTATTGGTTAGCTAGCATGAAATGGGTGGTATCTAGCTAAATATGCCCACATGAACAGTCATGCGCATCAGTAGACACTTTAAAAGAGAAGACACTGTGTGTGTAACTGAAAGGTCCAGGTTGTTACACCATCAGTAGACAGTTAACCAGACAGATGCATACCACCATTTATTATTTCTTTGGAGTATTAAAATTTGGCATTGTAAGATATGTCAGAATTTTATACTTCAAATACAAATGGCGATATAATCGAATATCGCGATATTTACTTGATGATACATCGTGGGATAATAAAGGCAATACCGCCAAAGCTTATTCTGAATATCATGCAAAGGAGTCCTGTCAATTCTAAACAAGCACAAAGGGTAACCAAACGTTTAAGCTTTAAAGAGCATCAGATCAGCAACATAATGTACAATTTGGGGATATCTTGTGCTTAAAGCATGTCTCAAAATAAAGGAACTATTCTACGAATATGAGTGACTTATCGTAAGATTGAGTCAAACAGTGTAGTAGTAAAACAAAGCACCATATTATTACCTTGATCTACAAATAAGACAGCCTTCCCATCTCTGTTTTGAACAAACAGTTGACGAAGCTTGGTCAGGTCATCTATACGACATGTACTTGCATCATGTAATGATTGCTTTGATCTTTTTGCATCTGGTTCCCCGTCTTCATTCATGGTAGCTTGGCTTGTAGTGAGGTCATCTATACGACATGTACTTGCATCATGTAATGATTGCTTCGATCTTTTTGCATCTGGTTCCCTGTCTTCATTCATGATAGCTTGGCTTGCAGTCTGGCAGAGGCATGTGATCTTATGACAAATATGATGCACAAAATTACCTATTGAAAAACCAACAACAAGTTATTGACCACATCCAGAGCTTGAATTAAGGGTAAAGTCCCACAAGACTGGGATGTCGGACACTTCGTACCTTTGCCACTTCGTACCCTGGACACTTCGTACCGTAACCAAATTGGTCACTTCGTACCGTGGGCGGGGTACGAAGTGACCATCAGCTGAGTCAATTCGTACCTTCAGCCGAGTCACTTCATTAAAATGTGTATTCCTAATTTAATGTTCGTTGAGATAACAAATTAATAATAGGCTACTTAATGAATTATAATTTTTGTATGAATATGTGAATGTCATTTTTAATGTAAAATTAATATTTTGTATAAGTTAATTACTGCCAAGGACAACATCTTCTGCCAATATTTTTACAAATATTTTAAAGTCAAACAATCATGCAATCGCCAAAATGGCTCCTTGGTGTCCCAACAAAATAGTAACAGTTGGTTTGATTTGCTTTTATTTATTCATCCAAACACAAAGCACAAAAAAAATCATAAAGGATGCAGAAATCCCAAAATACAAAGGTAGGAAGTGTCTTGTGAGAAGGTTTGAAGTGACTCTTGAGAAGGTACGAAGTGTCTTGTAAGAAGGTACGAAGTGTCCAATCAAATTTGCAGAATGGAGTGGTGATATAAACCTTTATTGCACGGCTAATATCACTACCTGCGTCTTGTGTGCGGCAAGTTTGCTTGAAGATAAATAAGTTATCACAAGCGTGCTCGTGGAAATACAGAAAAGTTAGCGCATCTGCATCCCATATCCAACTCGGCCAACGCAGAAGTGCTATATTTTTTTTTGTATTTGATAACTTCTAATAGAACCATTACTAACTGCGCTACCACTGAGTGAGTTCTCAAATTGGTCTCTGAAATTGTTTTTATTTGAACAAGTGCTCAGAGAAGATTTCTCTCATTTGTCTTACAGGTAAATACATTTTGATACACAACGGCACTGTATTTATCCTGGCAGACAGTGAGGTATTATTATTAAATTAAAAACCCCAAGCATACTGGGCTTGTTTAGTCATGAGTTACTGGCCCGGGGGTAAACACATTGGCCTCGGTACGATGGTACAGTGTCAAGTTCAAGCGCTGGTCACATGTATTCAAATCAAAAGTATGTGTATCAATATCAAGACATGTGTGAACCATACAGCAAACACCACTGAATCATCTTTAGAACCAAGTTTGCAACCAAAAGACGTACTAGTACATGTACCTTCTCTTTTAGAATACAGAATTATCTTTTAGGGACTTTGATCAGACTAATGAGCCATTTACGTACATGTTGGATTTGAATATTGTCTGGTACAGTAATGTGCTTGATCACAAGCTACCGATTAAATTCAAATTTCTCAGACTACCAAACACATACCCATACATGGGTGGCACGGTTGGCTTGTGCGTAAAGCGCTCGCTCTCACCAAGGTGACCCCAGTTCGATTCCCGGTCGGGGCCATATGTGAGTTGAGTTGTACATTGGTTCTCTGCTGTGCCACGAGGGTTTTCCAGACCATCCGGTTTTCCTCCCTCGGGAAAAATCAAACACTTTTGATCTTGGCTGTGCTCTGTGGTCATAATGGGTTGATGTGGCTGGCAGCTGAATGCGTCCTTGCATGCCTGCTTCTCGAACACTTTGTAGCTGCGTCCTTCGCAATTCAGCTCTAGCTGCGAGTAAGGACGATTAGCCCCCCAAATTATTATTATTTTTATGGCACAAGATTTCTATAGGAGGTTTCTATACAAAAGCTTGCCCCAAACCATTTGACATACAATATGTGCACTGTAGCAACTGTCTCTTTAGTCTGAGGAATTCAAATGCAAGTGGTACATTGTGCCTAATCAAGTCATTGTACCAGACATTATTCAAATTGTAGCAGTAATT
Organism: Asterias rubens; assembly: GCF_902459465.1. Classification (NCBI taxonomy): domain Eukaryota; kingdom Metazoa; phylum Echinodermata; class Asteroidea; order Forcipulatida; family Asteriidae; genus Asterias; species Asterias rubens. The sequence continues at coordinate 5,598,257 of NC_047071.1, read as the reverse complement.
TGAGGGTCTTAACTAAGCTTGGGCGATAACGATTGATTTTATTCACGATATATCGCCGCCAATATATCGCGATATTCGATATAATCGCGATTAATTAAATTTGACATCATCAGTCTTTAAACGCCCAGTGAAAAGTGTAGAAGAGACAGTCATAGCATAAGAGAGGTGTTCTAATGACATATTCTTCTGGTTTTACTCCAAACCTATGGGGTGCAAGATGTCTCAGCTAGGAAATACATTGCGAAATTGCGATACTTAATCGATATCGCGATATATCGTGATATATCGATATTTCGATTAAAACCAAATCGATCCGATATCGAAATCGTTTCCAAATTAGTATCGCGACATACGATATCGTGGTATTGCCCAAGCTTAGTCTTAACCCAGACAAGATAAAGTGTTTAGGCCTGTATAAGGCGCATCACAATATCAATGCAGATGATAAATCAACTTGAATGAGACTCAACTTTACCTGCTTGGATGTTATCCTTAAATACACAGCCAGGTAGATTAAAGATGAGATGTCTGCTGAATTTACTGTCCGTTGTAGCATCGAGATTAATGACTTGATGAACATGACAAGAGATGTCATAAACCAAACTCAACTCATCACATACAAACTGTAACATCAAAGAGAGATTACAGGATAAATGACTTGATGAACATGACAAGATTATGTCATAAATCAAAATCAACTCATCACACACAAACTGTAACATCATTACAAGATAAATGACTTGATGAAAATGACAAGATTATGTCATAAATCAAACTCAACTCATCACATACAAACTGTAACATCAAAGAGAGATTGCAAGATAAATGACTTGATGAACATGACAAGATTATGTCATAAATCAAAATCAACTCATTACATACAAACAAAGAGAGATTAATAATAACAAGATGGATTGGGTTATGGTGTGGTGGCCGAGCGGATAAGAGCACCAAACTCAAGCTCTGGTTCCTCTGTTCAGCAGAGTGTCACGTGTAGCTTCGAAACCCGGTCGTGACATTTGTGTCCCTGAGCAAGACACTTCACTATAATTGCTTCTCTCCACCCAGGGGTAAATGGGTACATGTGAGGGCAGTGATGGTTCTTCTAATTGATTTATCCGAGTAGCGCATATTAGTGTATACTAACTAACCATCAAGACAAAATAATTCAATATTGGTAAAATTCAACACAAAGATGCAAATATTTTGCCGAATACTTCTGCAATAACCACACCCGATTTAAGCAATCACAGGTGATTGGTGACCCAAAACATGGTGTAACATGCCATGAAGTGTGCGAGTGCGCAGCGTGTCCGTCGTACATGTTCGTTTGTGTGGTTCACAGGGTTTATGTGAATACATTAGATGTTCTTGTGTTGGTTACTGTGCTATTGGACCTCTTAAAACCAATGATAAAACCATTTAACTTTGAGCTGTCTGAACAGGTAGTTTTATTGCTACGGCCCAACGTCATAGAGCTGCTTATACATGTAGTAGGCTCAAAATGTTACTAAACAATTTTCTACTGAGCAAAAGTAAGCAAGAAAGCAGTCTTGGATGTTACTTGTAGAATGCTACTTTGGCTGGTTACCTTATTGTAGTAAGCAGATATCATTATGCTTAGCTACTTTATTGTGCTTCAGCAGCTCTAGGATTTTCAGCCCTGCTTCTTTGACCGATGGGCGCACGATAGAAATGGTTGGAAGTCATCAGTTCCCTTTTTAGCAGTTAAAGGCAGTGGATACTAGTGGTAATTTTCAAAGACTAGCCTTCACAGTTGGTGTATCTCAACATGCATAAAATAACAAACCTTTGAATATTTGAACTCAATCGGTCATCGAAGTTGCGAGATAATAATGAAAGAAAAAGAACCCTTGTCACACGAAGTTGTGTGCGTTTAGATGGTTGATTTTGAGACCTCAAGTTCTGAATCTGAGGTCTTGAAATCAAATTCGTGGAAAATTACTTCTTTCTCGAAAACTATAGCACTTCAGAGGGAGCCGTTTCTCACAATGTTTTATACTATCAATTTCTCCTCAATAGGCGCCTTGTCAAAACCTCCAAGCCGTTCCATTCCGCGTGCATTCTGCGGGAGTCCGCGGATTTTTGTAACAAAAGAACCCGTAGCAACCAGGCATGTCCACGGCCCTGACGGCTCATTTACATGTCAATAAACATGAATATTCTGGCGGCTCCGCGGAGCGACCGGTCGGCCATTGTAAGTTCCAGCTTATGAGCTGACCGGCGGAACCGCGGACGAACATAGGTGGTTAACAAAGGTTTTACCTTTGCAGATTAAACAGCAAAGTGAGGGTGGATGTGTAACTAAAATCCATTTCCTCCAATGTGTGATTTTTATGACTTGGTTGGGCCTACATAACCAAAACATGAATTTCAAAAATGGTTTTCTTTATTCCCGGCTTCGACTGACAAAAGTTGCAGGCTTCGTGCAAACTCCGTTCCAAGTGGGTCAGAGTATCCAGGGGACAATTTTAAATGTTCGTTCTTACTTTCCAAGCGGAAAACATTAGTTTCTTATTCATAAAATCCCAAGTCACTGTCACCAATACAAAAAACTACACACCTGTGCGACTGTGTCCATGTCAAAACAACCAGGTAGTCTGGTTCGTCCAATGTCTGAGGGGGAGAAAGCCACAGTCTCAGAGACACGTGTTTCTATTGGCTGTTGAATTTCCATATAGCGCGTAACGAATGTTTCATTGGTCGATTTTGCCCTACTCAGGCATGAGAATGGGTGATGATAAAAAAACAGGAAAAAATTCAGTTGATTGGAAATGTCAATATTCCATCATTTTTGTGTGCAAAGCACACAATACGAGCGCGCAGCGCGAAGTCCCTTATGGCCGGGGTCCAGGGCCCGCTTCAGGGCCCTGGGAGCTCTGGGTACTTTAGAAGCTCTGTGGTGGTCTCTGATGCATTTCTGACACCTATTTTTCCAGGTAGAAGTGAGCTACTTTTGTGTGATTTTTCCTTCTTTCTTTTTTTTATAATAGGTTTAAGGGAAAATAAGGAATGTAAAGCTCAAACAATTTTGGGTTCGCCTGCGATTTTGTTACAATTCCGGAAAAAGAAAGGGGGAAAAAATAATAGTAATAATATTTTTTTTTTTTTTTGACGATCTTATCCCTTATTTCTGCCCTTGAAAATGCTTTTTTTCTCACCAAAAACCATTTTTATAGGTTCTTGATTTGAAATTCGGTTGTGTAAAAGAAATTCTTTTGCAATTAAATGTTTGTGATTTTAACGATCCGTCGGCGACGCACATTTTAAAATATATATAGGCCTATATATTTGGCGAGAGCGATGTGTTTTTGTGAAAGAGGTTGTTATTCAGCATAGGGTATAACTGGAACGAGGTTGAGATTAGACCCCAACATAGAAATAGAACCAATGAAGAAAGCACGTCGTCCGGAATTACAGTGTGTTCGCTGGTTGTGAGGCAATAGCAGGTACCAGTTTACCATGGCCTGCCGGCGATCTCAGATTCGTGCCGCGCCGCTCATTGGTTCGTGTGCAAACCTGCACGTACACAGTACACAGTACACATGGTGCAAACACGTGCATTGTTTTTTCAGTAGACTTTCAAAAGTCTCCACACGTGTTATCTTTGCTGCACCAGCAAACGCATTACACGCAAACATTATTGAACCGTACCACTATAAACGAAGCAAGGAATGAGGCAAGTTTATACATCTGTCGCTGCTGCTGCATGCATGCGCGATGCCAGGAAGACAACAAGCCGTAAATTGGGCCAGCTGCTGGACGGCAATTTATTGTTTAGGTGCCGGTATTTCATGAACGACGTGTGGGGATCCGCGATAATAACAATTACAAAGATAAACTTACATTGTCTGACTAGAGAAGAGGGATTTGAGAAATCCAAATGTATACCCCCAAAAACCTACCCCCCGAATTTTATAGCAAATTCACATCGAACTCGGAGACCACAATTTTGAAAGGAAAAAAAAAACGGAATTCCGGTTTAAACCGGAAGATTCTCATGCCTGCCTACTGCCAGAGCAGCGTATTGTATTCAACATCATGGAAGAAAACCTTAGTAGTCACGGCGGCGGTGATTTCTTATTAATTTAGCATCGTTTTTCTTGCGGGAAAATTGATAATGTGAATGGTTTCAAGTTAAAAATCGATATTTTTGTATCAAGTATAAATGTTGCAAAATATGCTTCGCAAATTGGATCGCAACATTTGCGATGCACTTTTTAGAATTGCATAGCAAATCATCAAAATTGCATCGCAAATTGCGATGTGATACAGGAGAAATCGTTCCCTGACTTATGAAGTGCGCGATTATCACATGTGCTGGATGGTCGGCTGGCACACCCAATCCATGGTGTAATTGTTGGTGCAGCATGTCCGCTTCCAGGACGATGGTATTCGTGAGTAGAAAATGTATTGTTCTTGGAGAGCACAGCTAGTCCAGGTCCAAGCCGCTGATATTCATGACCTGAAAATGCAACTTGTTTATTCATGAGACTTGGCATGGATAGCTCATTAACTTCGCCGCGCTTCAAAGCACATGACCGTTCTTCCGCGGACTGTCCGAGGTCCTTGGCAACAGTGGTATTTGCTGTCCAGTCCGCGGACTCTCCGCGGCGGACACTCGGGAGGTTTTGACAAGGCGCCTTACTCGTCACCAGGAAAGGTTTTATGTCAATAATTATTTTGAGATTACCAATAGTGTGCACTGCCTTTAAATGGAAATCACAAGTTGAGGAAAGTAACTACATATAAATGCACATTTCTTGTTTGTGCTTCAACTTGCCCCCTAAACTTGATAACATTTTCACACGCTATGAGTATTAAAACACAACCTGTAAATTTGTTTGTTTACATTGTAATCCTGTATACCTTTAATTGTTTGTTTACATTGTATTCATGTTTACCTTTGTTTGTTTACATTGTATTCATGTTTACCTTTGTTTGTTTACATTGTATTCATGTTTACCTTTGTTTGTTTACATTGTATTCATGTTTACCTTTGTTTGTTTACATTGTATTCATGTTTACCTTTGTTTGTTTGTTTACATTGAATTCATGTTTACCATTGTTTGTTTACATTGTATTCATGTTTACCTTTGTTTGTTTACATTGTATTCATGTTTACCTTTGTTGGTTTACATTGTATTCATGTTTACCTTTGTTTGTTTACATTGTATTCATGTTTACCTTTGTTTGTTTACATTGTATTCATGTTTACCTTTGTTTGTTTGTTTACATTGTATTCATGTTTACCTTTGTTTGTTTGTTTACATTGTATTCATGTTTACCTTTGTTGGTTGAGATTGTATTCATGTTTACCTTTGTTGGTTTGTTTACATTGTATTCATGTTTACCTTTGTTGGTTTACATTGTATTCTTGTTTACCTTTGTTTGTTTACATTGTATTCATGTTTACCTTTGTTTGTTTACATTGTATTCATGTTTACCATTGTTTGTTTACATTGTATTCATGTTTACCTTTGTTTGTTTACATTGTATTCATGTTTACCTTTGTTTGTTTGTTTACATTGTATTCATGTTTACCTTTGTTCGTTTGTTTACATTGTATTCATGTTTACCTTTGTTAGTTTGTTTACATTGTATCCATGTTTACCTTTGTTGGTTTACATTGTATTCATGTTTACCTTTGTTTGTTTACATTGTGTTCATGTTTACCTTTGTTTGTTTGTTTACATTGTATTCATGTTTACCTTTGTTTGTTTACATTGTATTCATGTTTACCTTTGTTTGTTTGTTTACATTGTATTCATGTTTACCATTGTTTGTTTACATTGTGTTCATATTCACCTTAATGAAGCTCTGAACCATTTCAACCCCATTGCATTCTGGATTCAGGGATTTACTGAATTCAAGATCAAAGTAGAGTTTGCATGTGGATCCTTCGGGGATGAGCTCATAAAAGCTAGCATGTTTATCATGAGCTGCAAGGTGATAAACGGTATGCCAAAGCTGCAGGTAGTTAGTGATGACATACTTGCGCTGGCCTCTTCCTTCGCATTCAGCGTTTACATTGTCCACTTCAAAGGCAAATACATGGACATCCTACAAAAAAGTATCAAAGACAAAGCATTATTATTAACGAGAATGTACATGTTTGGTAATCAGTCTTTAAAGACAGTGGACACTATTGGTAATTGTCAAAGACTAGTCTTCTCACTTGGTGTATCTCAACATATGCATAAAATAACAAACCTGTGAAAATTTGAACTCAATCGGACGTCGAAGTTGCGAGATAATAATAATAAAAAAAACACCCTTGTCACACGAAGTTGTGTGCTTTTTGATGCTTGATTTCGAGACCTCAAATTCTAAACTTGAGGATTGAAATCAAATACGTGAAATGCTTCTTTCTCAAAAACTATGGCACTTCAGAGGGAGCTGTTTCTCACAATGTTTTGTACCACCAACCTCTCCCCATTACTCGTAATCAAGAAAGGTTTTATGACGATAATTATTTTGAGTAATTACCAATAGTGTCCACTGCCTTTAAACTAATGGAATTAAAAACTTATTTTGTTAGAAGTACAGCAGCTTTCGATAGAACAAAGTATTTTAGACTATTTTCAATTCAAAGTATTTCTGGATAAAGACTACTGGTAATTGTCAAAGACCAGTCTTCTCACTTTGCGTTAAGCTTGGGCGATATTGCTTTTATTATTCCACGATGCATCGTCAAAAAAAGATCGCGATATTCGACTATATCGTGATTCATATCTGCACGCTAAAATTCTCACAACTTATGTTGCCAAATTTTAAAACCCTGTAAACAAAAACAAATCGAGGTATAAATCTGTTGGGTGTACTGTCTATCCATGGTGCAAACCTGGGCCTTTCAATTACACACACATACTGACATAAAGTGTCTTTTGAAGTGTCTACTACGCATGACTGTTCTTACATCTGTACATAAGTGCATATTTTGCTAGATCCCGCCCATTCCATTCTAGCTAACCCCTAACCAGTAAGCATCCATAATGCACATGTGGTGACTTCTGATGGGTTGTGGTTTGTTATGATCCCAATGTGGTTTTCATTTCGCATTGCTGGCTCCAAACATAGGGGAAAATATTATACAATTGGGGTATTGCTTCTGTAGTGTCTGTGTGAGACCAACTGGGCGCTACAGACTTTGATGTAGTTTTTTTCAAAGAAACCCTGTAATTTCGGGATCAATTGGAAATCTTGCGGTTGGTTCTGGGACTTTATATTTTTTGAAACAGCCTTTAGTGGTTGCAAGATGTGGCAATTTGGGAATACATCTTGATACTTCATCAAAACCATGATTTGCCGATAATTCGATTAACAAAAAATCTTGAGGACATGGTAATCATTGAAGAAATGGTATCACGATTTTCGATAATATTGTATCGAGATGTCGCCCAAGCTTACTTTGCGTATCGCAACATATGCTAAACAACATAAGAACAAACCTGTGAAAATTTGAGCTCAATCGGTCGTCGAAGTTGCGGTATAATGATGAAAGAAAAAAAAACCTTGGTACACAAAGGTGTGTGCTCTCAGATGCTTGATTTCGAGACGGTCTCTAAAATCAAGTTCGTGGAAAATTAGTTTTCTCGAACACTATGACACTTCAGAAGGAGCCGTTTCTCACAATGTTTTATACTATCAACCTCACCCATTACTCATTACCAAGTAAGGTTTTGTGCTAATTTAACTTTTGAGTAATTACCAATAGTGTCCACTGCCTTCTTTTCAAATTTGATTTTGAGACCTTAGAATTAGAACTTGAGGTCTCGAAATCAAGCATCTGAAAGCACACAACTTTGTGTGACAAGGGTGTTTTTTCTTTCATAGTTATCTTGCAATTTGGATGACCAATATTGAGCTCAAATTTTGACAGGTTTGTTATTTCTTTTTGCACCTATATGTTGAGATACACCAAGTGAGTAAACTGTTCCCTCTGACAATTACCAATAGTGTCAAGTGTGTTTAAATGGAAAACATATAATCTGTTTTTATCCCCCAAAATTTGAATCTGAAAAAAGGTTTCTTAATTACCGATTATTCCTCTTGAATAGACATAATAAAACCACTCAAGATTTTAGGGCGATACATGTATCTCAAAAACTAGGTTACGGTTAAAGGCAGTGGACACTATTGGTAATTACTCAAAATAATTATTAGCATAAAACCTTCCTTGGTGACGAGTAACGGGGAGAGGTTGATGGTACATGTATAAAACATTGTGAGAAACGGCTCCCTCTGAAGTGCCATAGTTTTCGAGAAAGAAGTAATTTTCCACTAATTTGATTTTGAGACCTCAAATTTAGAACTTGAGGTCTCGAAATCAACCATCTAAACGCACACAACAACTTCGTGTAACAAAGGTGTTTTTTCTTTCATTATTTTCTCGCAAGTTCGATGACCGATTGAGCTCAAATTTTCACAGGTTTGTTATTTCATGCATATGTTGAGATACACCAACTGTGAAGGCTAGTCTTTGACAATTACCAATAGGCCTAGTGTCCACTGCCTTTAAACTCCAACCTACTACACTTGCATGTCCTACCCCAAAATTAATTCTGATATGATTATGTCTGCGTCTGTGGCGACATAAAAAATTCAAAGGCCTTAAATTTATCAGGCTTCTGAGTCCAATTTGCATTTCTGTGAAAGCTACGTGACAACTTCTTGCAGTGTTCCTGCACAAAGCACACATATTGTATCTTGAGTTAAGGTACACATACATGACATAGTCATAATGAAAAGGTTTGACTTACCTCTGGATGTACAGCAGCAACATCAAATGCTTGCTTCTGTCTGTATACTGTATGCCAGAATGGTGAAGGATCAAGTAGACTAAATAGGAACAAACCATACATGTACATTAATATATTATTGACTGGCAACGAGGTAACTAGTATACGTCTATTCCCACGAGGGACTTTGAGTGACCAGAAGAGCGACCTATTTCCCGAGGCCGAGGGAAATAGGCCCCCTCTTCTGGTCACTCACAGGCCCGAGGGGAATAGACGTACACTAGTTACCGAATTATGCCAGTCAAATGTGTTTTATAACTCAACTCGATCTTAAATGTCAAATAAGAACAGAATAAGGAGTTTTGTAGTTGTTGTTCACGGTTCAAGTCAAGAGAGGGCGCTGTTACCGCGGGCACTATTTTCAAAGACTAATGCCCGCTCTGGTACTATTCCCGCAAAACACACGCGCGCAATCACTAGCCTATATTAGTTCATCCCACGTGACCGTGTTTCATAATCTTTTATGCTCTTTGGGTTTTTTTGGCTTTTGTTTGCAGCTATTTTTAATGTGTACAGCGCCTTGGGGTTCAGTCATGGATGTAAGGCGCTTTATAAGCGTTGTTTATTATTATTATTATTATTATTATTATTATTGCAAAAAATATTTAATGGCCTGACGTTTCGACCCTAGCAGAGTCTTTCTCGAAGGCTAAATGACAACACAACAAACATGAACAGGTAACTAAGTGAAACATAAGCAGTGAAGTGGAAATACATGAATGGGGTTAGAAAGCATACATAAAAAAGCAGGGGGTAAACAATGAATAGGGGGACAAAAAAGGGGGGGGGGTGAAGGGAAGGGGCTGGCTTGACCACAAGCAAGAATATGGAAACACAAAGGACAACATCGAGGGTGGTGAGGTTGGGTAAAAAGTAATTTATATTAGTGAATGAGGCTCAGGCTAAAAGGCTATGGGGAAAAAAGGAGACGGCAAAACAAAAGGTTTATTAGTCGTTTCCTTCTTGGATGTTCAGACCATGGGGTTGAATGGTCTGGAGGCGTCTAATCCAGAGTTTCTCCCTACTCAAACGCACAGTCTCTCTGTGGTTGCCTAGTGCCTCTATGCCCTGTAAGATCATGTCAGAAATGGAGTGATTAGGAAGATTGAAGTGATGACCTACAGGTGTATCTAGCTTTTGGGTCTTGACTGTAGATCTGTGGCCGTAGAAACGCCTCTTGAGTGTAGTTCTTGTTTCACCTATATATTGAACACCACAGACTCTGCAAGATATGAGATAAATGAGATTAGTGGTGGTGCAGGTGACATGACCCCTTGTCTTATGGGTGGTACCGCCGGTGTTACTGGTGAAGGAGTCCGATTCCCTGATGTGTTGTCTACAGACGATGCATTTGGAGATGTTGGAACACCTAAAAGTTCCCTGTGGTAGAGGGGGATTAACATCATCATTAATGGGAGGGACTTCTGCTCGGACAATGAGATCCCTGAGACTTGGTGGGCGTCTGTAGGCAACTATGGGTTCTTCCTGCACAGCACGTTGAAGTCGATCTGATGTGTGAAGAATATGATGGTTAGAACTGGTTATTTTACGAATGGGAGGAAGTGAGGGGTGGAAAGTGACAACAATCAGCAGAGGTGGGGCATAGACTCCTGTCAGCTTGCTCTAAGCTCAATTTTATAGCAAGAACTAAATTATCACTGCATAAGAACATTATAAGAACCAACTATGAAAATAGTGGGGGGGGGGGGTTTTATATCAAAAAGTACTTAGGCCAAATAACAAAAAATACCAGTTGATCGTTCAGATTTTTCAAAAAAGAGGAGGATGAGGGCCTTACTATTTACTATTTTTTTTTCAAGATGGCCGCTAAGTATTTCAAATCAAACAGGCCACCAATTCTTCAGTTTGAATCAACCGCAAACTTATACCTTTAGTTGCATGAGGACCTGTGTTAACACTAACAGGGTCGGATAACACTAAAAAGATTTGCTGGTAGGCATTCACTAATATTGTTTTATGAAACAGACGGTTACAAGTGTTCGAGAGCATCACGTTAGATTCGGGAAAAGCTCCTGGGCCAGTCCTTTTGAAAAGATGGATTTTTTGTATTTTACAAAATCAAAAAATAGTAAATAGTAAAAAAAAAAAGATGCGGCCCCCAAAAAGGATGCGGGCGGGGACGATCAACTGGTATTTTTTTTTATTCGGCCTTAGATGTTTAGTTGCTTAATTTGAAAAGTCTCTCCAGAGCACCAAAATAAAAACATGGCTTGAAGTGATTACCAGGGAAAACCAGGGAATCTGATCCAATTGGATAATTGTGTGAAGTCTAGAGCAAAGGTCAGCATCGTGAAATTTCAGCCAGCATTCAAAATTGGCATGTACATGGATGCACACGTATGTTAACCCTGACTAATAACTGATTGGCAGAGTATAGCACGCACATAATTTGTACATGGTTTATTAAGGCCCAATCAGATATCAGGGCGACTGTCTGGTTGTTTGGTGATATGAAGGATCGGTGGTAAGACATTCTCTTCTAGCAATTGTTTACCATTGGACTTTTTTTTTAAACAGAACTAAGGAAAGTACCGAGTTTGCAAGTGCTTTTAAAATACAAATCAGAGTTTGGGTAAAGATTGTTGAACAAGTTTGTTATAGGCCCCTATAAGGTTATATTCAGTTTCAGACATTAGGATTTTCACCATAGATGATGTAAGTTTCAGGTAATGGAACTGATACATGATACCGGGTACAGACAGTCGCATTCAGGTTATATTTCTTCATGTGAAATAAATTATATTCATAAATACCTCAGACAGTTTCGCTATTCCTATTGGTGGAGAGCGTGTCACGTGGGTGTGAATAAACCTTTATTTATGACCAGTAAAAAGTGTTGAAAACATGGGCGTGACACGCAAGCTTTCACCTGTGCTTATAAAACAGTTTCTTCATCCTTATTGGTCGAGAGCAACGGCTGAAACAGTTGTGCCACATCACACAATACGCGCAACGTGCACAGCATTCCCTTATAAGGAGTTGTTTACTCAAAGGGCCTAACCATTTCATAGCTGGAGGGGTGTTGTATTGAAAGAAATCATTGAACAATTATAATTTTTGCATTTATTCTACTTTTTGACAAACAAGTGTTTTTATTTTTTTATTTCTAGAAAAGGTATATATATATGAATGGGAGTCAAAGTGTGTTGTATCGGTTTTCAACTATTGGTTAAAACCCGCCCAGGCCCGGTTCTTGATAATTTATCTCGACTTTCGTAAAATTATTGTAAAATTATCAAGAACCAGGCCTAGTTGGGATTAAACCACTAGTTGAAAACCTCTTCACCACACAATGATCCCCTTTTTAAATTTTCAAAAAAAAAAAGTGACAGCTGAAGTAGTAATGAATTATAACATACATCCTCGACAAAATTAGCCGGCATCCCCTGGCTACAACCTTGCCATGTTCAACCCATCTCTGACTATTTCATTACTCACTGTGGCCTGTATGGCGGGATTAATGGAAAGTTCTTATACCACTCTTCAATTGCTTCCAACTTCTTCAGTTTCTCGGTCCAACGCTTCCTCTCCCTGAAATAAAATCAAACCTCAATAAATAGTACCTCAAAGATGAAATAGCTCTAGAGCCCTTTCAAACAGCCAAAATGTAGCCAGGGTCCCTTGCTATAAAATTTACGAGCGTGGATTGTTTATTTGTTATCACCATGCATGACTGATTTTGTGAGCTTTCCCACTGCAAAGTTAAAAAACTATTAACAACCCTTGTGCAACGTGAGAGTGATATGACAATTGGTTATCCTGATCACCTTAGGCGCGCGGTCCATTTAGGGCCGGTTCGGCAATCATCCACGATTGTCAAACGATTACAGTAGCAAACGATTCAGCAGCGGTTGTGAGACGATTGGGGGATAGGTTCTTCAAACGCTTCAGTGCGCTGAGCTTGTCTAGTCGTCCGGAGTCCGAACAAAGGGGCTATAATCGGATTAATGTCCATTGTGTTGGGATTATAGTTTTGACTGTTCGGTTGTGGACTATGAATATGAATTTAAAAACTAAAATGTTCTAACGCGTTATTTTTGCGCTTTGTTTTTTCCATTTCTAAAATGCTCGTCAAAAGATACCACACATACTTTTTTTAATCGTGAAAAACGATGAAGTATAACCTCACATTCTACTTTACCTCTTTTTGTCATGTATTTGCTTAGCCTAGCGCTGGCAACGTCAATGTACCTCACACGGGTACATCATGTACATGTATACTCGATTTGAGCGTTCGAGACGAACTCAATTTTTGGTTGGTTGTGACCAACTAAGAATGTTTCCCAACTAATGTGTATCTTTTTAATAAACGTATGACCAGGTTGTTGAATTTGGGTGTGATCTGCAAATAGGATTGTAATCAGTACGTCCTCGTCAGAAGGTTTAATTTTGAATTATTTTAATTTTAAACATACTGTTGGCATTGAAGAAGAAAAACCATTGCATTAATAAAAAGACTGCAATAAAAAATACCTAATGTATGTGTGTGTACTTATTTGTTTTACGCTTAATTGGAATAAATTAACAGATCTTATTATCAGAACATTTTGTTTATACCCTTCCCGTTTGTAAGTTTAAGATAAAACGCTCTATGTTTAAGGTTGATCAGACAAGGTTGATCAGACAATCTCGTGCTTTAATATAAATTTGTTTCCTGGAAAAGTATGAATAAATTTGGAGTCCGATTTTGGTGAAAATCTGAAACATAAATATTACAAATCTGTGAAATTATAAATGAACAGTTGAATCACTTTTTATTACAAAGACGCATCATGTTAAATCTCTTTTTTGAATGTGTTAAAAGCCGTGTTTTGCCCCCAAAAATATGTTCACTCATGATGCTAAGAAAAAGCTACTACCTGGACGTACACACACCTAGCCAAAACCAAACCATTGTTACCAGTACTCCTGGCCGTGGAGGATTAGTTGGGATTAGCGAGGGATTAGCGGTGGAAGTGTCAGTGATAGCCTGGTGTAGGCGAACTCTTTTGTTAGTTGTAAACCACAGTCAAGTGCCAACTCTTTTGTGTTTCACCTCAGTAAGTCTTTCTATAATCTCTGGAAACGATTGCGTCCCGAAACTCAGCCGATTGACCCTCTGTAAAATAATCGTTTGCGGCAATCGTGGATGATTGCCGAACCGGCCCTAAATGGACCGCGCGCCTTAGTTGGACAAGATAGCACCCACAATAGCATGCGCTGTATGGGCATTTTCACCTAGGACCTTGTTCAATAAACAAGGGTTCCTTTCACACGATGATGTAGCCCACGTCCTTGGTCAAAACTTACGCTAGTGTAAGATGTTGTCGTAGGTCTGGACCTCCCGACAAAATGTAGCAATGTTGGACAAGGGACCCTTGCTAAATTGCTCTCGTGTGAAAGGGGCTAAAGATGACATCTGAATGGTTGAAACCTGATGATTAAAAGGGGTGAGTTATAAAACTGATTCAAACTACAGTGTGAGCAAATCTGTGCTATATAAGCCTACCTAGGCAAGCATTGGCAAGTACTGAAATTCATAACCTTAGGCCTACTACATGTGTGTACTACAGTTGTGCTTCAATTAGTTGTGACTTTGACACTAGTTTTGCACATATTTCCAAAACCAAAGATTGTGGATGGCCGCCGATGCCAATGGTAAAATTCAGGTTGAAATGCATTGCAATGGACGCGATGCACTGTGCAACAATATTAGAGCAGACAATGATAGTAAGATAACTTTCAATAAACAGCTCAACGGAAGAAAACATAAAATCTGATATTTTATGGAGATTGCACTGTCTAATTCTTATCAACTTTTGATATGATGAAAAGGGGAACATCTCAAAACTTGACCAGCTTTTACTTCACAACTCTTGGTTTTATGTGGAAATTATGACACAAAATGTCAACTTTCCCATGCCACCAGTGTAGTATCATTGAGTCTAATTTATTCCTCCATGATTGGTAGTATCTTGACTGCCAGAAAACTCAAAGAATGTATAAGGTCACACTTTATTGTGAACACGGTTCACATGGTCTTTAGTAAGCACACAAACCCTACCGCACCCCCTCCATCATGCACAACAGTAAAAAGACAACACACACCGTGCCCGTTAGCCCTGCCTGGTGGGACGTCAGTCAGTGCCAAAACGGAGGAGTCCAACCTGGGTTACGTGCCCGTTTGTGTGGCTATAATATAACGACCATCCATATTCAACAGGTCTTCTGAAAAGTATACAATGATATTGAACTTACCGTTCCTGAGGAGGAGGTGGCTGAAAGGAAACCCTGAAGTTTTGCTCCGACATTTCAAAGTGACATGGTTTACTCTGGTTTGGTTTTCGCGCGAAGCGAATGTTGTGTCTTTGGTGGATGCCATGCAGGAAGTGGCCACGAGTCTAAGGCCGTGTCCGAAACGGCAACTTCGGCTACAGCTACGGCTAGATCGCGCGCATCTGCCTATTCTTCAACACTGGTAGACGCGCTGATCTAGACGTAGCTGTAGCCGAAGTCGTCGTTTCGGACACGGCCTTAAAGTGGCTTCTCTGCTGAGTCAGGTGAGGGCGGTATATAGCTTCCTGGGTGACCATGCCGTCCATAGACGATGCCGTGTCCCACACAAAACTCCAAAGTAGTGACAATTCACCCAACAAATGAAAGTCTCTACGCCTCCTGAAAACCCATCAAATGTATTTTATCACTTTACGTCAGATTTCTTTCAATTTGTGGCAGGTCAGCCGTTTGGATTTTTGGTAATTACCCCAAACGAATTATTTTTTTTTCTTTCTAAAACCGGTTTGCTTTCTTTTTAGGACAAACGTTAAAGCCTACATTTATTACAATGTAAGAACGTAAGAACAAAATCTCGTCAATCAACCAAACTTAGCTATTAATAGTGGTTGGTCAAGGCACTGATCACTCGAGTGAGAGTTCGTTTTTGGCGCGCTTACAGGTTGTTTTTTGAGTACGCGGGAAACAGAAGTGAGGGAATTGATAGATCCAGTATTTCACAATGAAATAAATTTAAAAAAATATCTTTAAAATAATCGAAGTGGGAATGCTTTTCAAACAATGAGTAACAAAGTGGTTGTCAGATACGGATTTTAAACTCACGTACCGTATCGCACCCGCCGGCAAACCCATTTACTGGTAAAGACAGTGTAACTTTTTTATAACAGATAAAGATCTTTATCTGTCAAGACAAGAATACCAGGCGTTTATAGTTAATACCCCATCCCCCTGGAGAAGAGTTTGTTCTTATCTGTTTTGATCGCTTGGGAAGTTTAGTCCAGCCGGCTCAGGTCGGCAGACCGCAAATTGTTTTTGTACATCAAAAATTGATGGAAACCTCTCAAGGACATTTTTAAGGATTCCCTTTTATAATCGATTTAGACAAAGGCATTCCCAATTGAAAAGAACTACGTGGCAATTTAAGTTACAATTAAGAATTCAGCGACATCTTAATAGGAAATTTGTGTTTATATTCTGTCTCTGCATGAGGGTATGGGGCCCGCTTCGGGGGCCCGGAAAAATTGTGCATTCTAGATGCTCTGTGGTGCAAGACCAATTCGATGCATTATTAGAATGTGAACGAAATATAAATAATATGCTTTTTAATATGACTCATTTAAGACTGCTCTCAAAACTTAGTTCCATCTAATAAGCTTGTTCAGTTTCAGCTGTTTCATCCCCCTTTAATTTTTTTAATTTTTTTCCCGTACACTTCTTGGTCTTTATTTTAGTGTTTAATTACTTTTATGCTTCAGCGCTTAGAACCCCTGTTATGAGCTATACATGATTGTGTTAGTACAGGGGATATACAATGTCATGTCCCCCGTCGCCCCACCCCCTGGTTGACGCCAATGTCTACGTCACACTAACATCATTGATACCGCATTCTTCTTGTTTTTAAAGGGAAGGTACACATTTGGTCATAATATTGTCAAAGACCAGTCTTTGGTGTATCCCAACATAAAGCATCAAATACGAGCCTGTAAAAAAATGAGGTGAATTTGGTCGTCGAAGTTGCGAGAAATCGAAGAGAGAAAAACCACCCTTGAATAAAAGACATTGGCTAGAAGTCTTTTTATTATTTTAGTGAGAAACAGCACCTCTTTCTCAAAATCTATGCTATTTCAGAGGGAGCCGTTTCTCAATGTTTTATACTATCACCCTCTCCCCATTACTCGTTACCAAGTCGATTTAAAGAAACACGTTGCCTTGGGTCGGTCGAGTTGGTCTTTGAAAAGCGTCCTGTGACCGTGTGTTATAAAATCGATATGGTTAGAAAGATGTTGTAAAAGTAGAATATAATGATCTACACAAATATGCCTCGAAATTGCGAAATCTGACAAAGCATCTTTAAACAATGACGCAGGTTTTGTAATTGATTTTTCATTTTATTATTTATTGTCAACATTTCAGGCAAGTAATCTCAAGACATAATATACTATTTTATAAACTTATACTCTCCATTCAAATCTTATAAATAATACATCATACCTGATGTAATAAATAGACTATACTTCTGTCAAATCAAATAAATAGCAAAATGTAATGCCTGCTTTATTACTTATCTATTTCAGTTTACGGGGAAAATGATGACCAGTCAATGGTTGACCGACACACAAGACTCTGATTATTGGCCTCCAATGGGTGTTATGAGTTCAAAGTCAAAACTAAATAAAACAATTAAGAAAAATGAGTCCTCTTCAATAACAGACCATTATAAACAACATTTTGAATCAATATTGGAATGTCCTTGTAGTTCAAATTTATGATCACCAAAATGTTAACGCCGTTTTTTTTTTCCATGAATTTCAAAATATGTGGCGGTAAGCAATCACTAACCCGTAATACATGTTTCCAGGTCTTCAATCGATTTCCACAAGAGTATTTCCGACAAAATTATTTCTCAAAACGATTGGTCCATTGGATCCTGTAAATTTGTCTCAATTTCTTGTCAATTTTAGACATGAAATATTGCACTGAATATTCTTTATCCCCGGTGCAAATTTACCCTTACAAAAAAGGACAACTTTGCTAGGAACAATGGATGGCCTAAATGTTTGTTAGGATTTTACAGGCTTTTAAAATCAATTCAGCTGCAAAACATTTAAAATCAGAGTCAAGAAGACAAAACTTCCTGATACTGATTGCATTGGGTAATAATTTGGATAACAATAAAGGAATGCCACTCAATGAATGTAAATCATCCTTATACACCAATAAGGTAATAAATTAAATTATGTGCTTGGTCGGTTTTAAACACTCTGTTTTATACCAGTTGCAGTCTGATTACAGTAATTACACGAGCTGGAGGCGAATGTTATTATCAGCTCCAGACTGCAACCGGTTTTAAACAGAGAGTGTTTAATACCACCCAAAGCACATTGTTATTTCCATTCATAGATACCTTTTCAGTCTAAAACATCAAAACTTTTTGGTCAAAGAGTTTCAAAAACCGCAAAATTTATAATTGTTTAAAGACAGTGGACACTATTAGTAATTACTCAAAATAATTATTGGCATAAAAAGTTACTTGGTGACCAGAAATGGGGAGCTGTTGAAAGTATAAAACATTTTGAGAAACAGCCCTCTGAAGTAACATAGTTTTTGAGAAAGAAGTATTTCTCCACGAATTTGATTTTGAGATTTGGCGGTCTCGAAATCAAGCATCTGAAAGCACACAACTTCGTGTGACAAGGGTGTTTTTTTTTCTTTCATTAATATCTCGCAACTTCGACGACCGATTGAGCTCAAATTTTCACAGGTTTGTTTATTTATGCATATGTTGAGATACACCAACTGTGGAAACTAGTCTTTGACAATTACCAATAGTGTCCACTGCCTTTAAATTGGCCAGGAAAACCTTTACATTATCATTAACTTAATGTTTTCAGGTCAAACTGTTGGCAAATTGATGGCGTCAGTTGTAGCAGTGACTATATTCGAGTCCTAATCTCGTCAGCCAACAGTCATTCAATTTGGATACAGCCTTAGGCCAAAAAAACAAAAAATACCAGTTGATTGTCCGGATTTTTCAAAAAAGAGGAGGATGAGGGCCTTACTATTTACTATTTACCTTTTTTTTTTCAAGATGGCAGCTAAGTATTTCAAATCAAACAGCCCACCAATTTTTCAGTTTGAATCAACCGCAACCTATTTAGTTGCAT
This sequence comes from Asterias rubens, assembly GCF_902459465.1. Taxonomy (NCBI): domain Eukaryota; kingdom Metazoa; phylum Echinodermata; class Asteroidea; order Forcipulatida; family Asteriidae; genus Asterias; species Asterias rubens. The sequence continues at coordinate 5,579,257 of NC_047071.1, read as the reverse complement.
GAGGACCTGTGTTAACACTAACACTTACAAGGTCGGATAACACTAAAAAGATTTGCTGGTAGGCATTCACTACTATTGTTTTACGAAATAGACGGTTACAAGTGTTCGAGCGCATCAAGTTAGATTCGGGAAAAGCTCCTAGGCCAGTCCTTTTGAAAAGATGGATACCAAAAATAATATTTTTGTTTTTGTTTTTACAAAAATCGAAAAATAGTAAATAGTAAAAAAAAGGATGCAGCCCCCAAAAAGTATGCGGGCGGGGACGATCAACTGGTATTTTTTTTTATTTGGCCTTATTTACCACAAACAAAGTTCATTATGAACGGAACAACACATTGTATAGAAAGCTTGCTTTATCCTTTAGTAAAATTGACATAAGCCAAGTTATCGAAGGTTACATTCTGTGATTCAAATTCTGTATCAACGCACTTTACATCAGTGCCCTGTGCCCAATTTCATGGCTCTGCTTACCGTAAGCACAGAATCGGCGCTTACGGAAGCAGGGAATTCTGTGCTTACGGCAAGCGTATTTCACGAGTTAGCGGCGAATTTTGGCGTCTGCGCGTGCGTACTTCATGTTACTATAGGCATTCTACGCTTACAAGGCTTGCGCAGGTACATGTAAGCGGGGAATCGTGATCGTAAGCGGGAAATTGGGCCCAGGGGTGGATTTCACAAAGGTAGTCCTAACTTAGGACTAGTCCTAGGCAATGCTAAGAGATGGGACTGGTCCTAAGTTAGGACCAGTAACTCATCCTAACTTAGGACTGGTCCTATCTCTTAGCATTGCCTAGGGCTAGGACTACCTTTGTGAAATCCACCCCTGGTCATAAGGGCTACTAACATCCCTTGTTAATGTTTCTTAGCTCCCTTGGGAGTATACAACCTGGGCAACCGTTTATATCGCTCCAAAGGCTTATTCATTCACAATATCAATATCTACCCTCGCAGGTACCCATTTATACCCCTGGGTGAAAGCTTCTTGCTCAAGGACACAAGTGTCACGACCAGGATTTGACTCACCCACACTCTGGTGACTTAGCACCAGAACTTGAATTCGATGCTCTTAACCACTCGGCCATGACAAAAGGAAAAGAAAAAAATGTTTCCCAATCAGAAGTTTTTGTAACAAAGAGCTTAATACAAATTATTGTCAATGAGAAAGATTGAGGAGAACATGGGATAAGAAAACAATGATGGATGTAATCTTTTTGAAGATAGTTGATGTTCTAAAAACTAAAAAGCTTTTTGCTGTAAATATATATATATATATATATATACATAAGAAGTAAATATAAATGATAAAATGATCTCTCTGAAAAATTTATCGTATGGACTGTACCTGGTGTTTTTATTATTGTTTTATATTTTTTTTTACAATTGTGACCAAATAGTGTCATAATACATGTTTATGTATGAAAAAAACACACTGACATATAATTACCTTCACTATTAAGTTGTCCATGATATGTTCACAGTGACACAATTGCACCATTTAAATCCCATGATGAGACAATAAAATATTATTGGTTAAACCTCAAAACTTCAAAAGCACATAAAACACGCAACCTGTGGAAATTGAAGCATGAGAAGAAGCATCTGACATACATGGATTGAATCAGTAATTAGCATCCTACAAGGACGTACATGCATGGATTGAATCAGTAATAAGCATCCTACAAGGACATACATACATGGATTGAATCAGTAATTAGCATCCTACAAGGACGTACATACATGGATTGAATCAGTAATAAGCATCCTACAAGGACGTACATACATGGATTGAATCAGTAATAAGCATCCTACAAGGACATACATACATGGATTGAATCAGTAATTAGCATCCTACAAGGACGTACATGCATGGATTGAATCAGTAATAAGCATCCTACAAGGACGTACATACATGGATTGAATCAGTAATAAGCATCCTACAAGGACGTACATACATGGATTGAATCAGTAATTAGCATCCTACAAGGACGTACATGCATGGATTGAATCAGTAATTAGCATCCTACAAGGATGTAATGGTAGTCAGATGAAGACTTTTATCTGAGGCACAAAACCGCCCCAAGACCCCAGCTTAAGGAACGCAACAACAATTATTGTGTTCCTTCCTTTTTATAGTATCAACTCCACTGTACATAAAAATTGGTTTAAAAAAACCACACCATCCTTTTCTTTGGCTGAAGTTCCGCCAACTGCTTGTTTACATGTGCTTGGCAACCCTACATGTGATCTTCACCTTCAAAACATCAAGAACTGATTTTCTGTATTTACATTCAATGGTAAGGTTTTAAGGGGGAGATTTTATCTTGATATAGTGTAAATTTGAAAGAAAAAGAAGGAAAAAAAAGGTCTTGCAGTTTAAAATGCCGGGGGGGGTTCCTATTTCCATGTTGGTATAAAACAATTGGGCAGACTGTTTTTGTCAAAGGATTCCTTGTTTATTGCAGATGGGCCAAATTAATGGGGTTATTTTAAAAGATGTCATGTTTTAGTTTATGTTTAATTTGACTGTTGCTGATCAAAATGTTTAGTTGAATCACAGTGGAAGGTACGTTGTTCCTCCACTGTTCAATGTTGTAAACCAACAGTATTTTGGATTGTACATAAAAGTGAAGTACATGTAGCAAAATATTTTATTTATCTTTTTTGTATATCAGCGTTATCAGTCATTCACAATCTTTAACGCGTATCAGGGCGCATTAAACTGATTACTAATACATTACAAGCTTAAGAAGGTCATGAAGGTGAACCAAGACTCTAATGCCCTCAACCTTCTGCAAGTTGACTTGAAGGTCAAACTAAAGGAGAACCTCCACTTGTCACATTGTAAGTGACTCTGAGATAACTTTACATTTTCCGATTCAGAGACAATCTTTTCATGTATAGATGCAGAATGTGGTGGCACGGTTGGCTTGTGCGTAAAGCGCTCGCCTCTCACCAAGGTGACCCCGGTTCGATTCCCGGTCGGGGCCATATGTGAGTTGAGTTGTGCGTTGGTTCTCTGCTGTGCCACGAGGGTTTTCCAGACAATCCGGTTTTCCTCCCTCAGGAAAAAAATCAAACACTTTCGATCTTGGCTGTGCTCCGTGGTCATAATGGGTTGATGTGGCTGGCAGCTGAATGCGCCCTTGCATGCCTGCTTCTCGAACACGTTGTAGCCGCGTCCTTCGCAATTCAGCTCTTAGCTGCGAGTAAGGACGATTAGCCCCCCAAATTATTATTATTATTATTATTATTATTATAGAATATACCAAGTCACAAATGTTTAGTTTGCTTCATGTACTAATGTGTGATGAGACCCGTTCCCTGTTATGAGGATGGAAAATTAGATTTTTCAGCTGCATTTGACACTATCAACCATGAGCATCTCATCCAACGTTTATCTTCACGCTATGGAATTACTGGAACTGCCCTTAACTGGTTCTCTTCTTATCTGAACAACAGAACCCAGCATGTTCTCATCAACAATGTTAAATCAGATCGCCATCATCTCTGGTGTGGTGTTCCACAAGGTTCTGTAGCTGGGCCACTTGAATTTATATTGTTCAGTGCACCCTTGCAAGACCTCATTGCTGCCCACGGTATTTCTAGTGTTGCTTACGCTGACGACACCCAGCTTTACATTACATTTGATCCAGCTGATCGCGCTTCTACTGTTGCAAAAGTTGAAGTGTGCATTCAAGATGTCAAATCTTGAGCGTTGTCAAATAAACTGGCTTTGAATGTCTCAAAAACTGAGATTTTATTTTTGAGATCTCGTTTCGCAAAAAAGATTTCGCCGCCAACAATACAAATTGCCCAGTCTGTCATTGAACCATCTGAATTTGCCCGTAACCTCGGTGTTATTATGGATTCATCATTGTGCATGAGTAGACATTGTGATAATGTTTGCAAAGGAGCTCTCATGGCTATTAGGAAAATATCACAAATTCGCCGCTACCTGGATGAAGCAACTACTCTTTGTCTTGTTCATGCCTTCGTCACTACTAGACTTGATTCCTGTAATTCACTTCTGTATGGACTCCCCGATAAAGATCTTGCTAAAATTCAATGTGTACAGAACACTGCTGCTCGCCTCGTTTCTTGTCTACCTCGTTCTCACCATATTACACCTGTACTAATGCAATTGCATCGGCTCCCAGTTAAGTTTTGAACAGTTTACAAAATTCTTCTGTTAACTTTCAAGGCTCAAACATGTCATTCTCCTGCTTATTTATCTGAACTTGTTCATCATTATTCCCCTACTCGGACTTTACGATCATCTCAACAGTCATTGCTTTCTGCTACTAGAGCTTCTTCCATTTTTTATGGCCACAGATCTTTTTCTTATGCCGCACCGTTTCTTTGGAATAGTCTTCCTGTGCATATTCGCCAAGCTAATACTTTACAATGTTTTAAGTCCTTGTTGAAAACTCATTTGTTTAAAGCTTCTTTTTTGGAATTTGCCTATTTGTATCTTTCTCTAATTGTTTATTTTATTGTTTCTTTAATGCGCTTAGAGGCTTTTGCATTAGGCACTTTACAAATATCTTATTATTATTATCATTATTATTATTATTAATAAGGCATTGAAAACATCACTTTGTATTTATGTCATGGAACTTTTAAAGGCAGTGGACACTTTTGGTAATTACCCAAAATAATTATCAGCATAAAACCTTTCTTTTTCAGCCGAGAGTCAAAAACGGCTTGACGCCACGGACTATTTTCCAATAATTGGTTTTGAACACAGTTCTCCAGCTTTGCCAAACTGAGGGCGCTATTTTCCACATCAAAAAGTCGCCACTGACAGCACGATTCCTTTGTCGCGTGGGTTTGTTTGACCTCGCGTTTTTCATAAATTTGGCTTGGAGCGTTCTGGAGAAAAACCCCATTTTTTACCATGTCTTAACCTGAGGTAAGAGACTCGTTATATTTGTTTGTGTTTCCTATGGACTCCAGCTATTAGACAACTGTAATATCTATATATTTGAGATCATCCTTTATTGGCTGTTTAAGATGTTTGGGGGAGTACTTTCTAAGTGAAGATAAGAGTCTCCAGAAACAAATGCTTTATATAGGATACCTCATTGAAAGAAAATCGGCATCAGTTTTTCAAAGTTATGTTTAGTTGCGTAACATCGAGTTCTCAATTGTTGTTAAAATGTCCCTTTCCTGACAAGATGACTTGAGATGGTATGTTTCCTTCAAATAAGTAAGATTAAACTCCAGTATTCTTGTCTTAATCAAATACATGTACTGCTTTTCAACCATTGATCCCTATAGATTGTACTCATATTCAACCTCCAGTTGATTCAATATGGCTTCTCTTTTGAAGTTGTAATAGTTATTAGATATGGAACAAATAAATAATAAGCACACAGCCATCCACAGATTGGGTTTTAAAGACAACCCATAATGTAGTTTATCAATGGTTAGAGCAAGTAAGCTTTCCCCTGGGGAAGACCATGCAGAGTCTGTGCTGAAGAAACTGTGAACAAAATTAAATAAAATTATGAAGAGAAGCCACAATGCTCAGTGTTTTGTGTACATACGTTTAGTAAATTCAATAGGTATTTTGATGGGGGTCAAGAAAGTTACAAGCTTTCATTTGAGCCATTGCTCAAAAAAGTCAGCCAATTATTAGTAGCAGTGAAATAAATTGCTCAATAGTAGTTTTTGTTTGGATCCCGACAATATATCGACTACGCCATTTATTTAAATGGTGTAGTCGGGAATCCCTCCATTCTCCAAATACGTCTGTAGGGGAGGTGGGAGATTTCCTAGTATATCTTCTGGACAGCGGCCTCACGACGGGCACGGTAAGAAATTACCGGTCAGCCATTGCCGCAATCCACCCCGGGTTCCCGGACGGTTCTTCCGTCTCGGATAACGGGGCCATCAGCCAACTAATCAAGGGGATATTTGTTACCCATCCCCCAGTATGCAAACTTGTCCTGTCCTGGGACCTATTTAGCGTCCTATCGACTATGACAAAGCCTTCCTACTAACTGATGGAATGCTCAACACTGTTGCAGCTTTCCATCAAAGTGGCGTTCCTCCTGTCTGTCGCTACTTCCTGACTGCGCAGCGCAACAATACCCCGCACTGCGATAATGCACCAGAAAACCTTGAATTTTAAGTTAGCGCATAACATGTTGCCCACAGGGTATAGATTACGCAAAACCACCAAGTCCCTCTGTTTTAATTGCGACGGGCAGGGGCACAAGGCGGAGAACTGCCCTAACCCCAGCGGCTGCCGGCAATGTGGAAACCAGTGGCACTCAGCCAAGTGATGCACGCAGTCATATGCAGCAAGAGCACGAATGCATCTAGTCAACTCTACAGATAACTCAAGGGCAAGAACAGCGATGACAACGGTAGTGTCAAGAGAAAGCCACCTCCACGGCCGACCTCTGTATTTTTCCCTGTTGTGACGACCAGGAAAGAAAGTGAAGAGGTGGAGGAGACCCCCATGGAGGACCAAGAGAAAGCCAAGCGCAAGGCCAAAGCGGTCTTGAAGGACACGGCCTACCGCAACGCCAAGAACTGAGCCGAACATTTCCTGTCTTGATGAAACTTCCTTTAAAGATACTATAAGTGATGTTTGTGTTTGGCAAGCATGGAAAACACAAAAACCCCTCTACGCCAACCTGCTGGAATGGTGGAACGAGGGAAAGAATCAAATTAAAAGAGCGGTTATCTCGTTTTCTGTTGAGGTTTCTAAGAAACGTAATTCTGAATACAAGGGGCCCTGAAGGAGCTCAATCATTTACGGGTCCGGGTTGACGGCGGGAATGAATGTCTTCTCCCTGACCTTCATACTGCTGTGCATAAATTAGACGAAACAGCTAAAAAAAAGCCGTCCTCATCAGGGTCTTTCTTCGGGGATTATAGGTGAGGACAATGCACAGCAGCCATGCACAAAAGACCCGGATTCTAAATGCATGCAAAGCTTGAAACTTCGGTTCGACAACCCCGTAGCCCCCTCCTATGTTTTTACCCAGCTAAGTAAGCTGGGAATTGTGGCCAAGAGCCACCTATGGGCCTTACAACCCCTAAAGTCAGGCCAGTTTGTTCTGTATTTTAAATCTGTAGAATTGTTGCGCCGTTTTGGTTCGGCCCTGTCGTCCATCTCTGGGTGCAGCGTGTATGGTGGCAGTGGTTAGACCACTGTCACTGTGGCGTACGTTGCCATGGAGATGGACGACATGGTCATGCGCCATAAACTGCGCAATTAATGCGAAGTCATCTCCGGTCACTTCTGTACCCATAGAGGTGAGCCGGAGGTGTTCAATGGAAATCGCCAATACCGTATGCGCTTAAAGCATAACATTCCGACGGTTCTCCGCATCGTGGACCGCAACGCCTGGGTGTCGTATCTTGGACAGACCCGGACGTGTGCCCGATGCGTGTTACCGGGACACCAGGCCAGTGATTGTGGCCAGGTGAGATGCTTCAAATGTGGGACACGTCATATTGTCGTGTCCCAACGCCTCGGTGTGTACGATCTGTGAGGATAAGGGGCAAACCAACACAAGGAGGGGAACTCGGTGAAAGCATTCTCCAAGGGTCTCCTTCGGACTGCCAGCGACGGGAAATAAAGAAGAACAAGGAGGAGCGGGAGTTGGACGATTCTGATGGAGGCTCTATCTATGAAGGGCAGGGGCACATGGCGGGGAACTGCCCCTACCCCTGCGTCTGCCGGCAATGTGGCAACCAGGGGCACTCAGCCAACCGTTGCCCGGAGTCATACGCAGCAAGGGCACGTATGCACCTCACCAGCTCCACAGAATCAAGCGACGAGAACAGCGACGATGACGGTAACGTCAAGAGCAAGTCACCTTCACGGCTGACCTCCCCCTTTATGCCAGAGGTCACGACCACTGAGGAAAGTGAGGAGGCGGGGGAGACCCCCAGGGAGGACGAGAAAGCAAAACGCGAGGCCAAGGTGGTCTCGAAGGCCACGGCCTACGTAAACACCCAAACCTGGGCCCAACAGTGTTCTTCCGGGGAGCTAGTAATTGATACCGCCGAAGAGGGCCCCACAGCATGCCCCATGCCAAACAACCCAGCACAAGCACCGCGCAAGACCGTAGCAGCTCTTGCCCCAAAAGCAGGTCCCGGACCGGTGCCTACAGGAAAGAAGGAGAACGTGAAGGCCCGGCGCCCCCAAACACGGCCAGACCTACACAGGGAGGGGAAGTCAGTGAAAGTATTCTCCAAGGGGTTGTGCCTTCGGACTGCCAACGACCGGAAAAGAAGAACAAGGAGTAGGGGGAGTTGGATGATTCGGATGGAGGGTCTACCATTTCTAACATTTCCCACAAGTGGGGCAGAGACTCGTCATCCTCCTCCTCCTTGCCACAGGCAAAAGCCAAGGTGAACAAAAATAAGAAAGGAAAGAAAGGAATAAAGAACTATTGAACTTTGAACTTTAATTTTTACTCGCTCTAATGGCTAATTTATTTGTATATTATGCTCTTTGTTGTATTTGTATCATACTTCCAATACTTCCAATGTATAGTTAGAATTTTTTTTCTGTTCATGTAATCGGCCTTAGGGACAGGGTAAAACGCCGCCAGACTCTCCCCTCCTGCAGCAGGGAAAACAGTGATGTTTTGCTGCTGCAGGAGAGTTTGACGGCAAGGGTTTTTGGTCCTTTGGGACAAATCCCAGTTGTGGCGTAGCCATCTTAGTTTTCTAAAAGACATTCGTGAAGACCAACAGACTATTTACGAGACAATGTGGGTTGTTCGGTGTATGTCACTATTACAATGCCAAATACCAAGGTCCGTTTCACAGTTGTAAATTGTTATGCACCCAATGATCCAGCAGAGGGGCAGAATTTCTTTAAGCAGGGATGCCAGTGGCTCTTTCCTTCACAGACTATTTTTGAAATAAAATATGTTGCAGCCGGGAAGGGATCCGGTTTGCCACGGGCCCCTTGTGAGCTGTGTGTGGTGAACTGTTGGGTTCATGAATTCGAGATAATGCAATGGTATTGAACAAGTCCATTCCAAGCTTCTTTGAAGATTGGCCAGACTACAGCCCAGATTACCTTCAATGGGCAAACACCAACCAGTCGCATAAGTAATCAGAATGAGCTAGGGCAAATGGGCGCCCAAATTTCAAACGAATGTGTTTACAAATTGCAGAGAGAACGGTCGAGAATGAAACCAATGCCAAGAGCCAAAATGTTTGCAAAAGATTGGGACACTACACCCATGAATGCCCAGATTGGTACATAACTAGGACCAGGCGGGCCACAATGGTTGGTCTACGTCACTCTACTTACCTGTAGAGCAAATTACTACGCTTCCTCCCACAGGAGCAAACGTCACTGCGGTGACTCGCTTTCACGGGCCGACTTCATGGAGGCCTTTCAAGCGTTGACCGCCTCCCTGACGGGCAGGTAGGAGCAGGGCCATGGCCCAGTGGCTTCGCCCGTTGTGTCGGCCCTTCATGGCGTGCCAGCCCCGCCGGGTTTCCCGGCCCGGGGCGACGCACCGGTCCCGTTCGACCACCGGTGGGTGGCCTCGGGTAGCGGTATCCCTCATACCGTGAGCAGGGCCCCGGTGTCTCCGCCGTGCCACCGCTTGGTACCGGTGCCGACGCAGACTCGTGTCCCAGCGGTATCCCTGGCCCCTGTGGGGCCACCTGTGACCGGCAGGACTGTAACATCCCTGTCGGGGATCAGTTTACACCCGGCGTCAGAATTTTCTGATTCGGGTTCATCTATGGGCACTCACCCGGGACGAGTCGCCCCCCTGGGGATGACTCGCCCCCGGAAGAGGACGAGTTGTCCGCTATGCAGCGGTTGTCAATTCGTGAGACTGAGTTGCGGCTCGTTCAGCGGGACATGATCCGAGCGCTGAACCTGCCGGCCGTGGCCGACCCCCCTCCTTCTGAACGCCAGTCTTTCAAGAAGAGGTCGGGTCCAGCTCCATCGGTCCAGAATACTTTCCCGACTCTGCCCCTGGATCGTGTTTGCACAGATCGTATGGATGCAATTATGCAGGCAGGGAAATGGCGGGCGCATGCTTCACGCACTGAAGCTTACTATCGTTTTCCGCAAGGGGATTTCGATAAGTATTTTGCAACGCCCGTTCTCCCAGATTCGGCATCGGATAAACTCACTGCCGACCAGGGGGCTACTTCCTCCAAACGTCCCTTCGCCGATAAGGCCCGTGGGAAATTTGAGGAAGTGGCTAAGAAGTTGGACTCAGCCTCCCGTTTTGGGATGCGGTCCACTTCTTTCTTGTTACTCCTTTCCGAGTATTTGGCCTTGGGCGCTGATGGCGACTCGACGGTTCCCGCCGATCTCGTGGTCGCTGCCCTGCACTGCCTTGATGATGGCTTGAGGACCATCCTGGACCAGTTCTCACGTATTTCCGCCCTGGCTACGTCTTCCCGTAGGGCGAACGTGTTGGACGCACTGTTCCTTCCTTCAGTGGGAGCGCGCAAGCGTCTTGACGCCTTGCCGCTCACAGGTCCCGACCTTTTTGCGGGCCAGTTCCAAGAATCCATGGAAGCTGAGGCCAAGCGCATCAAGGCGGCAGATAAAATTAATTTAAAGAAACCGGCTGCGCCCAAGGCCAAGGCGAAGAAGGAAGCCTCCTATACCATCCCACGGCGTCAACCTCAGCGGCCCGCCCGTGGTGGGTTTCGCGGCAGGGCCGACACTCAATCTAGTGTCCGAGAAAGTGAGTCACCGCGGTGACGTTTGCCCCTGTGGGAGGAATCGTAGTAATTTGCTCTACAGGTAAGTATTCGTTCGTAGACCCTACCCACACTACTGTGGGGGGGGGGATTTTTCTTCATGATGCCTAGACTCTGGATGGAGTGGTAAAAACATGGCAAGAGACTGCTATGACGCGAGAATGCGGAGATGGAGGAGGGTGAATTGGAGGAGGGTGAATTGGACGAGATGGACAGGGATCTACAGTTTCCAACGTGTCAAATAAGTAAAAGAGTAACAACAAGAACAATTGCTACTTTACTGTTCCAAGTGCTCTGCTGTACTTTTATTGTATTTTCAATGGAGACGGAGAGCCAACGGTGCGAGAATGTGAAGGAGGATGGGGAATTGGACAAGTCTGACTGTACATTGACAGTGTGGAATGTCTCAAACAAGCGCTGCGAGATTCAACCTCAACCTCCTCCTGGACCCAGGCGAAAGGCAGAAGGCAAGAGGTCGAGGAAAGGAGAGACGAAACACTCAACTGTTTTGTGTTTACTATGAACTGTTGACTTACATAAGTTGCTTAAATATAAAGACATGGTTGAATAGTTTATTGGTTTAATAACTATTGTTATCTCACTTCAAAATCATGAAAAATCATTATCGAGCAGCAGAAGAGGTTTTCCCCGACCCATGGAATTGTAACCAACTGACAAGCCCTCGCGAGTTCAGAACGGGTACCCGCGAGTAAACTGCGTGGCGGTTTCAGGGGCCCCCGCACCCCCGCGGGGATTTTGCAGGGACGGAACGGGGTCCACGCAAGCAGTGGTACGTGCCGTGGCGAGTTTTGCGGGGGCCCATGAAGGTCCCCGCCACAAGTCTTGTAATAACTCCATGCATGGGTGACCATGAATACCTTCAATGATAATAGGGAAGGCGGCTGATTATTGTACACAACAGAATTCTTTGACGCCGCTTGAGACTTTGAAGATTGTCCGTGTTCCGTCTTTTAATATTGTCGGCCTTCGAGTTGGGGAACACTATTTTGTTTACATGTTATGAATGTCAGACCTCCCCTCCTTTTTAAATTTTTCCGTTGTGGGATTTCCGTATGTCACACTGTTGCTATATTATAGGAATGCTTGCAACCAGTAGCATGAAGTGTCCCATAAAACTTTTCTGCGCCGTCTTTTACAACAAGTGTATCACAGACAATGCAAACCAGGAGGTGTTAAGTGATGTGTTGGTCCGTCTCCATGGTCCGTCATTGTTTGGCAACTTTGAAAATGCTGGGATGAGTCAGCTAAACCGCAACGGAGGTGCGAATGCAGCTTTATTGTGAAGACGGTTTTGTGGTGGGGGTTGTTCTATTATTGAACAAAATGAGCACTTAATACGTGTACTGTATACATAGACAGAAACATGAATTCAGACATAATTATTCTGTGTGCTTCTCATATCATCATATGTGTATAGGATTTGAGGCATTGCATGGTGAGGTATCAATGTATATTTGGTTTGCGGTAACACCATGTGTGTATCTACTTGCCAGGTAGAGTTGTTCTTAGGGAACTGTCTTGCTTTATTCTACTGCCGTGGAGTAGATAATCGGAGGTTCTGTAGACTTCTCAGAGAGAAAAGAACATATGTGCTTACAAAACAGCGAAGTTTTTATAAAATAAAACGCAATGATAGGCAAACGATACGCAACTATAGTCATATTTGAAAACATTTGAAAACGACAAATTTTAATTAATCGAATATTTTTTTACAAAAAACAGCCACCACTCCAGGATCCTGTTATAAATTTTTGTTCATGCTCCAGTCATGCCCCTTGTTAGTCAGTATGGTTCATGGAACTACATTTACTTTCGAATAATGGGAAGGTTTGCGGTATATAACACCATGTAATGACTATATCTCTCTGAGTTGGGGCTGAAAAGAACCGTTGGTTTAACTTTAGTTAATTTTCAAAGACGTACATGTATTTTATTTTACAGTAAACGTTTTTATTTTTGACCCATGTAAAGAAGTCAATCAACCATGTCAGGCTCAAGATCCAGCGGTATCGGTTAAATGTATTACATTCCATACTTTCCCCTCCAGACAATAAATAGGGAACCACAGAGGATGCACCGGCCAATGTCGATACAGTAACAGGCAGTCAAGACAGTGCCCAGAAAAAGACCAATCAGGCTGGGGTCATTATAAGCCAAGAAAGGGGAGGAAAAGCAAGTGGGTCCAAAAGGACTGCTAAGCAGGTAAAGTTGGTAATGAGTCTAACGTCATGATCTCAAATACGTGTAACCGTCTGTTTCGTAAAACAATATTAGTGAATGCCTACCATTACTAGCAAATCTTGTTAGTGTAATAATCTGACCCTGTTGACAGAGGTCTTGCAAATCGATAAAAAATAAAATATGTTTGATTTGAAATACTAACAACCATCTTGGGGGAGAAAAACAGATTTTAAAAAGCCCTCATCCTCCTCTTTTTTGAAAAATCCGGACTATCAACTTTATCTTAATGTCTGTACACTACTATTTTCTTTCGTTTTTAGGCTCAGGAGCCTGAAAACAATCAGGAAGAGAGGACAGCGAAAAAGGCGAAAACTGACAAGGGCGGCAGTAAGAAAGTCAAAAAAGTCAAGGAAAAGGAGGTAAAACTTAAACATTGTTTTTACTACCAAGAAATGTGCAATTAAAGTCAAAGAATAACATAAATAAACTTATAATTTGCAACAAAAACCGTTGCTTGCATTTGTGTTGTGCTTTCAGTCGTAACATCCACTTTGCGGTTTTGACTTGTTCATAAGTTGAGGCCTCAAATTTAGAATTTGAGGTCTCAAAATCAACCATCTATTCGTACACAACTTCGTGTGACAAGTGTGTTTTTTTCTTTCATTTTACTAGCAACGAACAATTGAGCTCAAATTTTCACAGGTTTGTTATTTTATGCATATGTTGAGACTGGTCTTTGACAATTACCAATAGTGCCCACTGTCTGTATTTGTTAAAGACGAATATATTTTAATGTCCCCAGTATGCACGTGTGATAAAGAGAGGAGCTCCCCCACCAGCCGAACCTCATCAACAAGTAAATGATGATAACATTGAGGACTCAGTTGTCGAAATGGGATATGCCTCATCCGGAAATGTAAGTAAATTCAGATTTCTTATCTGTTCCCGACCAATGCATGGTCATTTTCACTTGGGATGTTGAATGATGACCAGTTGGGTGTCATGGTTTTTTGCTGGAATATATATTTCCTCTGTTTCGATAATTGCCACCCATTTATTTGTCAAAGTAAAACAAAATGATACCCATTTGGCTGTCATAAAGTGTTTAGTGGTATATGTATTCCCTACATGTTTTTATTTATATGATTTGTTTTGGGGTGTTGCTCTTTTGTAATGGCGACATGTTTATACATGTACATCACTTATTGTTTGTTGCTTATCTTCTTAGATCTTTGGGAATGGCGTCTTGTTTTTTCACTTTTATTAATGCTCCTTATTAAATGTTTTTCCAATTGTAGGAGGAGCATCATGAGATTGACCAGCCCACAATAACACGGGTCAATGACAGCTTTGATTTTTCCGAAGATGTAAGTTTGTTTAAGTTTATAAACCATAATGACATTTTACTTGCGGTCTTGACAGTGTCCATTTGGCTGTCATAGATTTTTCTTTTCAGGAATATGTATTTCCTTTCTGTTTCGATAATGTGCTTCCATTTATTTGTAAAAGTTTGTTAAAGGTTTGGTTTGTTTATGGGAGGGGTGATCTTTGGTAATGGCGACTTGTTTATACATGTACATCACTTAATTGTTGCTTTCTCTTCCTATGTATATTTTTTCACTTTTATTAATGCTCCTTATTAAATGTTTTTCCAATTGTAGGAGGAGCATCATGAGATTGACCAGCCCACAATAACACGGGTCAATGACAGCTTCGAGTTATCCGAAGATGTAAGTTCGTTTAAGTTTATCAATCATAATGCCAATGCATTATCATTTTACTTGGGATCTTGATGGTGTCCATTTGGCTGTAATAGATTTGTTTTTTTTCCAGGAATGATATGTTCATGTATTACCTTTCTGTTTCGTTAATTTTCGTCCATTTAATATTTTTAAGTATTTTGAAGATTTTGTTTATTTTTTACTTTTTTTTTTTTTTTGGGGGGGGGGGTTGAATTTTTGGAATGGCGACTTGTTTATACATGTACATCACTTAATTGTTGCTTTCTCTTCCTATGTATATTTTTTCACTTTTATTAATGCTCCTTATTAAATGTTTTTCCAATTGTAGGAGGAGCATCATGAGATTGACCAGCCCACAATAACACGGGTCAATGACAGCTTTGATTTTTCCGAAGATGTAAGTTTGTTTAAGTTTATCAATTATAATGCCATTTTACTTGGGGTCTTATGACAGTGTCCATTTGGCTGTCATAGATTGTGTTTTTTTTTCAGGAATATGTATTTCCTTTCTGTTTCGATAATGTGCTTCCATTTGTTTGTAAAAGTTTGTTAAATATTTGGTTTATTTGTGGGAGGGGGATTGATCTTGTTGCAATGGCGACTTACATGTACATTACTTGTTTGACGCTTTCTTTTCTTAGATATTTTTGTTTATTGTTATTGATGCTCCTTATTTAATGCTTTACCAATCGTAGGAGCAACATGTGATTGACACGCCCACAGTAACACGGATCAATGACACGTACGAGTTTTCCGAAGATGTAAGTTTAAAATGCCGTTTTTACCTTTTAATTTCACTAATGTAAGAAACACAGCTCAATGCAACTGTTGAGTTTTCGCCAAAGTTTATCAATCCGTTTTACTTGGGTATTTCAATTATGCTCATTTTAAGCTGTTACAACTACCAGCAGAGAAACTATTTTTTTGTGGAACATCTATTTCCTTCCTGTTTATAAGAAGTTGTTTGGAATTTTTATGTTATGTGGCTCTGTTGAAATGGAGACACATCACTTGTTTGTTGCTTTCTCTCCTTAGAATGCTCTTTCTAATGTTTGTTCATCATGCTGTATTTTCCAACTGTATGAAGAGCAACATGAAATTGACCAGCTCACACTAGAGAAATAAATTATTATAGATTCTTTTAGTAGACCAGCCAAACACGAAAAAGAGCTCTAGAAAAAATTTGGACGGCATAGTTTGTTAATGGCTGGCATCCATGCTAGATATATTGATCATGGTCCTGGGCAGACGAATAGGCCGGATGCCACCCTCAATTTTGAATTTTAAGGTCATTCCGGGGTCAAAAGGTCAAAAAAGGTCAAAATCTGTGTTTTCAGGATTTTTAATCAATAATGATTTATGTAGATAGATCTATCCATAGAATGTATTTTAATTATCATGGTAACATCACAAGGTTGTCAAATGACGAGTAAAACTTTCATTTTGTGCACAAATGTATGGCGAAATGAAACATAAATGTGCGATTATCTCAAAAACTGTCCATTTGCGCATATCAAAGTTACATGTACTCCAGATTTTTTTGGGAACTTTTATTTTATAAATTAATGGTTCTGATCAGTCGATAGACATCCCAGGCAGTTTTTAAAATCGTAATATTGAACAATTTTGGAAAGTTCGGGCAGGCGCGAGGGGTATCCTGAAACTAGCTTTTGCTAAAATTGGTTTATTGAGTAGTGTCATTGTTCAGTAATGTATAGCGTATAATTAACTACACAACGGAAGGCTTTGGATGGTAACAACCAAAGCCAGTCATGAGAACTATTTATTCCGGAACATTTTTATTTACTTACATCATAAATGAGTATATTTTGGTAATTCTGGACACTATGTAGGGTCTTCTGTTGCCTAGCAACCACGCTTTAGTCATACCTATATAGGAGATTCGTTTCATAAATGAAAACGGGCCACATAACTTCCACCTGTAATTTTGTTGGGTATAAAGTTAATGCAAAATAATTTGTATGTCTGAGGCTGAACATTAAAACTGTGGCTAAGCTGTTCGACGAGGAAGGCGACAACCACAGAACGGAACTTTGTGAGGCAGTTGGCGAAATTTCGAACTTCATGAGCAGCAACACAATTACAGACTCCCTGAAGGAGTTTAGCATGCATCACTCTGACAATCCAAACTTCAGACTGTGGTCTACGTACATGGCGATGGTGGAGATTCTGCTGGACTTTATCAGGGCTCAGAGAGATGGCAACTGGACCCTTCATCTAGAAGCATTTTCAGCAATGCTGCCATGGCTTACCATCTACGATCACACTAACTATGCCCAATGGGGACCTGTCTTTCTTGCGGATATGAAACTCCTCGAAACGACAGCACCAGAGGTTCATACTGAGTTCACAAACGGGAACTTTGTCGTCAAGATGACCAAAAGGCGCTTCAACCAAGTTCCTGCCGATCAAGCAACTGAGTGGATGAACAAGACATGCAAGATGCAAAATGGCATAATTGGTATAACAAGGAACGATCAAGCAAGAGACAAATTCTGCATCACTTGGTCAGAGCGATCAACCATCACTCAAGACGTACGATCTCTCTTCAATATAACAGATGACGAGGAAGAGGCCGTCTTCACCCGTTCTGATAGTCTACCATCCCGCACAAAACGTGATGTTGATGATGTGAAGAAGCTTGTCACACAGCTGAAAAGATATGATGTTTTTCAAGAACACACAACCATGGTTGCAGGGGACGATGGCGATATTGACAGTGATGATAGAGAGATACCTCTTGTATCGCTTGCGACCAGGGACGCCGCCTCAAGTGATGTGATGAACGATCTTCTAACGGCTGAAGATCGTGGGAAGCAGCGCGTTCTTACTAACGTGAAGCAACGATTGAAGAAACTGTTGGGTTTCATGACAAACTGACGAAACATCACTCAAAAACATTTGCTGACCTATACAAGGCAAACGTTTCCACAAAACAGAATATACATAAGACCATCAAAGCTGACAGAAAATTGCTCCAAAGATTACTAAATGCTGTCACTGGGGGCCGACCATTGGAAATGGAGAATATTCTGCAGCATGAGCTTTCTCCAATCCCGATGTCTCTTGCCAAGGCTGGAGGTGAGATGAACTCGACACCAAAGGCGGACCTAATCAACATCTTAATGTCAGGACTACAGACACCACCGGAAGTTCCAAAAAAAGACATGAAGACTTGTGTGCTGATAGATGGTCATGCACTTATCCAAGCTCTTGGAAAGCCTCAGGGATGCCAAACATTTGGTGACTACGCTGCTGTATTCATTTCTACCGTGACGAAATACCTTGGAGGTAATACAACAAGAGTTGATGTGGTATTTGACCGTTACATCGGTGAGGGCTCAATCAAGGCAGTAACTCGATCCAAGCGCACAGGGAAAAGAAGGCCGATTCGTAAGCTCATCGATGGACCTCATGTCCCACTTCCACAGGTTTGGAGTCAATTTGTTGCCCTGGGTGAGAACAAGGCTGATTTAGCCAAGTTCCTGTCTCAGGCCATCTTAAAAAAAGATCTTACAGAAGGGCACGAGATAGTGACAGGCGGCGGTTTCCTTGATATGACAGACGCCAGGTCTAACAGGAGAGATAATGTAAAACTTCAAGGAAATCACGAGGAGGCTGACACCAGGCTGATACTCCATTCATGTGAGGCGATCACTGAAGGATATAGAAGAATTCTTGTTGTATGCAGAGATACTGATGTCATGCTCCTCCTTCTGCACTTCGTTGCTGCAAAAGCTGCTGAGGTGTGGATGATCTCCGGAACTGCAAGACAGAGGAAGTGCTATCCAATACATGCAATATACGGGCGACTTTCACAACCTGTGAGAGACAACCTTCTCAGCTTCCACGCACTAACGGGCTGCGATACAACCTCCTCATTTACTGGCCACGGGAAGAAGTCATGCTGGAAAACCTTTGAAAAACAACCGCTACTCGTCAAGGGAATTGGGCGTGATGGAGAACTTGCGTCAATTGAGCAGTTTGTGTGTCATCTGTATGGTACTCCTGAGCAGTCCAACGTCAACAATTCTAGGCTCCAACTCTTTGGCAAGGCAAATAAGGGTCTGGAAATGTTACCCCCATCAAGAGATGCACTGGAACTTCACTCAGCACGTGCCAACTACCAGGCAAAGATATGGTTGCAGGCTGACAAAGAGCACATAGACGTCTCCCCGCCTATCGACACTGCGGCTTGGAAGAAGGTGTCTCAATGCTTGGAAGCTGTATGGACAAGACTACCCCCTATCCCAGATGCCTGTCTAGAACTAGTTTCCTGTGGCTGCAAATCAAAGTGCAAGACGGGCAGATGCAGCTGTTTCAGAAAGGACCTTAAGTGCACATATGCTTGTGGATGTGACGCAATTGACTGTAGCAACCCGGCTGGCCAATAGACTAGCAAATTCAGACGATTGTGTACACACAGCTGTAGACCTTTAAGGCTATGTTTATTCACTCTTACTTTACTTTTTGGCCACCTCCCAAGTTAGAAAAAGTCAAACAAATCCTTGCCAAAAGCGAACAATTTGACAGTGTTTGTAAAATATAAAGCACTGACTTTTGACTTTTTGTGTGATTTACAGAAAAAACCTTCACCAAAAAGGTATTTAAAACAAACATTATTTGATACACTATAAGCCACTTTCCGAGGTGTCACATTTTTTATTTTGTAATAACCTACATGGTTTGCAAGTGAAACTCACTTTTTTTTTACTAACAGTTAAACAATTTAAATTCAGAGAGACATTTCAAGTCCAACCATACATTTTTGGGCGCAATTTAACTTTATAATGTGGCGGAAGTTTCCCAATGCGGCCTATTTTCATTTGTGTAACGAATCTCAAAGATATCTCTAAAGGGCGGTTGCTAGGCAACGGAAGACCCAATATGGTGTCTAAATTCTCAAATTGTACCCATTCATGATATAAGTAAATGGAAATGTCCCTGATTAATAGTTCTTATGACTGGCTTTGGTTGTTACCATCCATAGCCTTCCGTTGTGTAGTTAATTATACGCTATACATTACTAAACAATGGCACTACTCGATAAACCCATTTTAGCAAAAGCTAGTTTCAGGATCACCCCCGCACCTGCCCGAACTTTCAAAAATTGTTCAGTATTACGATTTTAAAAACTGCCTGGGATGTCTATCGACTGACCAGAACCATTGATTTTTAAAATAAATGTTCCAAGAAAGATCTGGAGTACATGTAACTTCGGTATGCGCAAATGGACAGTTTTTGAGATAATCGCACTTTTATGTTTCATTTCACTATACGTTTGTGCACAAATTTAAAGTTTAACTCTTCATTTGACAGCCTTGTGATGTCACCATGATGATGAAAATACACTTTATGGGTAGATCTAGCTACAAAGATCATTATTGATTAAAAAGACTGAAAACACAGTTTTTGACCTTTTTTGACCTTTTGACCCTGGAATGACCTTAAAATTCAAAATTGAGGGTGGCATCCGGCCTATTCGTCTGCCCAGGACCATGATCAATATATCTAGCATGGATGCCAGCCATTAACAAACTATGCCGTCCAAAGTAAAATTTTACTCCTTGGCTGGTCTACTATTTGGGGAAAATGTATTTCCTGCCTGTTTCGAAAAAATATTGACCATTAAAAAAAAAAAAAAAAGGGGATTATTTTTATGGGGGAATCTTTTGGAATTGTTGCTTTCTCTTCTTATTTTAACGCTCCTTATTTAATGCTTTAACATCATGCTGTATTTTCCAATTTTAGGAGGAGCAACATAAGAACGACCAGCCCCTAGCAACAAGGGCTAAATAGCTTGGGAAGATGTGAGTACATTGTGAATGCTTTCTAGCAATTTTACAGTGACACTTGTGTATGGTTCACAACACAATCAGGGGGTGCGCATGTGCTACAAATTCCACAGGAAAATCATTGATATATGGATTTGTTACCCCGTTTGTCCCACTTTGCTGTTTACTTTCAGTAAGTCATTCTGCATGTACCCAAACCTCTTTTGCTAGAGTCCAGTAAACTTGGGTCATTCCAGTTAAGGTTTAAACACATTTCTCAAAATTTGCAGTTAAATCATACTAGAAACAAAAAAAGACTAGAAAAAAAATACAACAGACTGTTTAAATTTGTTTTGAACTGCAACTATTGATCTCTTAAAAAATACTAATTGCAAAAGAATGCAATAAAGTGAACTTTTTAGCAAGGCATGCCCCAACAAACATCTAGCAGGGTTCAAGTACCGTGTCAAAATAACTTTTCTTTTTAATGACATTTGTATAGAATATGACGGTTTAAAAGGGTTGGATTAGGTAATTTTATGAATTGTTATTGTTTGTTTAACTCAGGGTATATCCGCCCACTCAGAAGCCATCCAGCCAAAAGTCATCCCACAACCAAAGGTGAGTGTGGTGTTTAAAACAAATTAATTATTTGTAATAAGGCACATTTCAAAACATTCCGGGAGCCTTTTAAAAATCAGTTTAGTTGTATCCTTTTTTTTTCAAATGCACATCGGACAAGCAGTAGGCAAGGAGGTTACCCAACCAAACCTGTTTTTATGCCATAATCTATAATTTTTATTCGGCTTGAAAAGAAAAGAAGAAAAACCAGATGAATAACGCAGTGGTTATAGGGATAAAACATTTGACCGATATTTTTTATTTTCTTTAGCAAGATTGAAATAATTAAAACTACAAAACAGCAAGTCAAATTGACCGAAATATCTGTTCCACCAGTCAGGCTGAGAATTGTTTTCATTTCCTGGCTCTATAAATGCTATACCACACTGAAGAACAAACCTATTGATGTTACAAATCATTTTCCCTTTGAGTTTGATATTGATTTAGAAGCATGTCTGTAGAAATCCAGCACTTGTATGCCTACTTTGTTTAATGCTAATCCCCTTGTTGTTTCCTTTGAATTTCAGGACTCGTGCAGGTGTGCCCCTTATGCACAGCGCACACGTGAGATCTGTCTGGCTAACCAGAGAATGCTGAGGCAAATTCTTACTCTACTAAATTCAGACCAGACATACCAGAGCAGCAGCACGTTTTCTGACCATTATGACGAAGGGGCCTACATAGCGGACAGTGAGGAGACACCCCCAAAAGGAGTGCCAGAGAACAACTTTGACATGTCCCCAACAAAGATTTTTGCTCCAAGGAAGACAAGTTCATCTATCCCCAACCTGGCACTGCTGCTTGTCCGGCAACTTTTCACAGAAGAAGAAATGGCTTCATCCAATTGCCGTGGAGTGAAAGGCAAACAGCAACTGGACAGCACACGAATGAACTTTGTAAAAAAAGCTATCGGTGCGTATGCCCCAGTTTCACCTGGGTGCTATGATGTGTATTGGAAAAAACAGTGTGTGGCAGCTATAGATGAAGGTTGTAGGAGGCTGAAGAGGTCAAAAGTAAAGTTGAATTTAAGCTAGTTGCCCCTTTTTATTATATCAACCACACTATGAATAAATCTGTTACTCTCGATATCAAAAAACGATAATTGTTTTAATGCTTCTCAAAAGCGTAAAGCATTTTATGGAATAATATTTCAACGGAAGTCTTTCACCATTACCTTCTGTAGATCTGTCTAATGGCTTTAAGTAAATTATGGATATGATGAGCTTTTCAAAGAATTGTGGTTTCCTAATTATTGATTCAACTACAAAAATAATTTCATGTTAATAGTTATATTTGAGTGGAACAAATTTAGATACTTGTTGTTTCTGTCGTTTTTATTGTCTTCTGTGCCTTAAGCATCTTAAAACTCTTGTATTATCGTTTCCTTTTTTTTAATACGTTTTCATTATTACTGATAATTGCTGGCCTTAATGATCGTATACATTCATTTGTTTTTCAACAATAATTTATTCTTTAAGGGAAGCCAATTTACTTTAAATAGATGTTTGTCTAGTACTGTAGAATTTTCTTAATAAAATTTTCACAGCTTCTATACAGTTGTTTTTGTATTTTATAATAATACATTGTATGTATTCAAAATGTGGGTCTCATGCTAATGATTTTGTTTTACTCTGAATAAAAAGGAAGTTGTACAAGTACATCAAAACCACAACATGATATTTGTTTCTTTTGGATTGCTATGTACATGTAAGGAGTAATACCTCTAACTTGAAAGGCCTGTGAAAACAATTCCCCACTCCTTGTAGCTGCCGAGGTTCATCAAAGATTATACAACATTTTTCCTTTTGTGGTAACTTGATACAAAGTATAACAACCCTTCAACTTTTGCTTTACATACGCCGCGCCGCTTCAGCAATGACATCAGCGAGGACACAAGTTGGCAGACTCAAGTTTGAAACTTTCAAACTGAAAAGATCTTTGGATGCAGACGACCAATAATGTCCATAATAATAGGATATTAAAAAAAAACAAATGTGTGCAAAATTAGGAGACAATTTTATAATAAAGGGAACTACATGTGTACCTACATGTATATCGTTTTGGAACCGATGATATTCAGTTGGAGAGGAAGGGTTACGTACCGCGATCGTCGCAAACAAAAGTATTATTATTTTTGTGCACACCAGTAGTAAAGCGATGTACATGTATCTTCATCACACGATTAAAAAAAAATAGATCAAAGTTCTTGCATTTCTCCAGCTCCTTTGTCGATAAAAATAACAGTTTAAATGGTTTAATATACCTTGCAGATGTTCTTAACATAAATAAACAACTGTTTGTTTACTTTTCCTAGTAGAAAACATCAGTTTAGTTATAAAATCCCCGCCATCCCGTCGCTCAGAATAATCATGTCAAGACAAACATGTACATGTACACGTAGTCTGGTTCGCCCAATGCCTGAGGGGGATAAAGCCTAGTGGCTCAGCAACACGTGTTTCTATTGGCTGTTGAATTTCCATTTAGCGCTTAACGGATGTTTTCATTGGTCGATTTTGCCCTATTGCCAGAGCACTGTGTAAAAGTATTCAACATCACGAAATAAAACGTTAGTCGTCGGCGGTGGTTTCTTATTAATTTAGCATCGTTTTTCTTGCGGGGAAATTGATTAAATATGACAGGTTGTGAATAAAACAAAAATGTTTTTGTATGAAGCATAAATGTTGCAAACTGTAAACTGCAAATGTCCCATTGTTGTTTTTTAAAAGATGGGAGTTTGGACAAAAAAATACCAAGCCCGTTTCCAGGGCTCTTGAATCCACATATACATGTACAGGTAAATGTTGAGAACGAGTGTAGTTGGCAAGGGGAAATCCCAGGCTGAGCAATATTTTGAGAAACACGTGCAGCACGTCACGGACCCTCATTGGGCAACACATTCGGTTGTCACTTTTCATGAATGAAGTGGACGGGATCAAATCGTTGAAACATTTGACTAGCTGGCTCGTAATTGTGTAGGCACCAGGTGCAATACAACGTGTCAACAACACAATTCACTGTAAATCTCCAGTATAAGAAAAGCAAGGGAAGCGAGCTGAGAAAATCTTCTCAAAATGTGCTGTGCCAAATCGTCTTTTTTGTAAAGAAAATATGAATTTCCTGAGTTGATAGAGTGGAAATAAAGTCACAAGAGACAGGTGTGGTATTTTATTAAATATTTATAGTGAAATTTTATTATTTTATTGAGGTGTATAAACCTCTAAACGATCGACAGCGCTGTTTTTGTTATGGGTATGGTGCTACATGTACATGTACATGTACATTGTGTACAGCTATTGTATTGATCAGAACAGTTTTATGCATCAATGATTGCCAAACAATAGCCCCCGTTGAGCCCACGAAGCCGTTTGCGGGTTGCGGGGGCCATTTGAGTGGCCTCCGCAAATCTCTTGCGTGGTCCCCGTTACTTTTCTCGAGGGCCCCCTCACCCCCGCAGGTATTTTGCGGGGGTCCCCGCCACGTACTCGTTGCCCCTCGCGGGTTACCCTCGAGGGCTTGGAATTACTTGTGGTTGGTGCTGTAGCTCCATGCCACATCCCAACGAAACCCGCTAGCACCATTCCACCGGAGTTTCTGAGTAAGTTGCAAGATGTTTTTATTAAATATTGGAACTGCTTTACTTAATAAGCAGAAAGAGTCACTATTTGGCCACTGGTTCCCAGCGATTTTTATGGTTGTCCATAGACAAATCTGACAGTGTTGCAGAAATTATTAAAGTCACTGATGATTATTCGGTGTACATATAGAAAGTTACAATCTTGCAGTTTTGATATCCTATGTATAGAAACAGGGACGAATGATTTATTTGATTCAACTCGCAAGGTAGTTGTAAATAACACGGTTAAGTTTCTTGAAAGCTTAGAGGCAAAGGGAGTCAAGCCTTAATGTACTATTTTGCCTTCAGTGATTCGTACATGTATGTCGAGAATTACTCGGTCTGGCCAAGTTTCCTTAACAACTATTAACAAACGAGTCAGAAGATGGCTCGCTGAGCAGGGCACTTGCTATACCACTTTCTTGACGTAAAGGTTTATCCTCGGAGGAAAAATTGATAGCGCAAAGTACTTGGTACATAGATGGTTGTTATCGCAATGCAGCCGGGATGATGAAATATGGCAGAGGATTGAAAGATGCAGTCAAAAATAAGGGAATTTGTAGAAGACAACAGAGTTAGATAATGAGTTTAGTTTTGTTAACCCTTAGATGTTGTAAGTGAGATTTACTGTAATATTCTGTTGTTATATATAAAACACTTCAGTTTTGTAATCTGTTACATCTTGCTTTGTGTAATTTTTAATGAGTGAAACGGGACATGGTGTTTAGTCTTAGTGGAGAATTTAAGATCTCACCATTGTGTTTTATATTAACTGTTGATTATGATGGTTTAGATCTTGAAACTAAGGATACTTTTAATAATTATGATGATTGTTTGTTGAGTATCGTAACCTTCTAACGGCAAGAGTTTGTTTAGTATAGATACTGTTTTGACCTTGTATTCATATAATTATTCTCTTTGTGTACGAGAAAAGGCAAAAGGCACTCATAGAGTGTCATGGCCGTGTGGTTAAGAGCATCCAATTCAAGTTCTGGTGCGAATTCAGCGGAGTGTGGGTTCAAATCCGGGTCATGACACTTGTGGCTGGGGGCTGAAAAGAGTCAGACTGATTCTTCGTCAGGAACCTGGCGGAAGATACTTTACTATAATTGCTTCTCTTCACCCAGGGGAATAAATGGGTACCTTCGAGGGTAGAGGTTGATATTGTGAATGAAAAAGCCTTTGGAGCAATATAAACTGTTGCCCAGGTTGTATACTCCCAAGGGAGCTGATCTTCAGCCATGGAAACAGGGTGTCACCATGTTTTGGTATACATGTAGATAAAATGCATAATCTCAATTACATGATGCATGATCTCCATTTCATGATTTGATGTAACTTTTGATGTGATTACTGCCCAACTGCCTTTGTAGATGCCATTGTGTCCTAACTTAGGCTGCACGCCATTAATATGCGAACGAGTATACATGTAGGCCGGGTGACACGCTATGTGCAGTGGGGTTTTGCACTGTTGTCGCACCGCACGAGCACCGCGCGTCCCGACACCGCAGTCTGAAAATGCCGAAGGGCAATGAAGACCGCCATCAACTCTAGGACATTGATGTGGGACGAGCGGTGCTCCGGGCCCAAGTGCTTCTCTGAAGGACAAAGGGGATTTTCTTCTTTACCTTTACGAGAGTGGGCTAGCGACCGCCACGGTTAAAAACTACCGGTCGGCCATTGCAGCCATTCATGAGGGCCTCCCTGATGGCTCCTCGGTTTCTACCAATCGAGCGATCTGTCAGCTGGCAAGGGGCATGTTTGTATCCCGGCCTCCGGTACGCAAACTTGTCCCGTCTTGGGACCTCCAGAGTGTTCTATCCACTCTAGCAGGTCCCCCATTCGAATTGATGTGGGACGAGCGGTGCTCCGGGCCCCACTGTCCCGCGATCTGGCGCGGGTGGAGGGTCGCCCCCCAGCCCTGCTGTGACGCATCGGTGACAATGGTCACTGAAGGCTGAGGGGGGCGGAACACGCGCCCCTGAGTGAGATGGGCCTCGTCCAGCCACCACCACAAGTGCGGGATCAGCCAGGGCGTAGTGGGTCGCGATACTATCGCTCGCTGGATTGCTACCGCCATCCGCTCCGTTCCGGGCGGGTGGCCGGCGGCCGAGAGCAATATTCATGCCCACGACGTCCGCGGGGTGTTACCTAGCGGCGCATAGGGAATATGCAATTGTAGTAATTGCGCCGCTAGGTAACACTAAGACTTTTTGATTTTTTTTGGGTGGTTTCGAATTAGTTTTACGGTATCTAACAATTCTCTAATTTATAGACCTAAAAGTCGTCTAGTTTCTTAGATATGCTAAGATGGTGAAGGAAACAAACCTCAAGATCCTTGATTTGCGTTTTCACACACAGACAGTTTCCTTTTGTGCGTTAAAGACACGGCTGGCACAGCGCCAAAAACGAGTGCTCCGGTTTATACCTGTGACCTACATTGTTTTACGCGCGCGCGCCCCAAACTGGCACAAAAGGCCACAACTTGTTTTTTTGTTTTCACGAACAGCCACTTTGTGTATTGCTCTTACGCGTGGAAATTTCCCCTTGCACAGCAAAAAAGTAGGAGATCCGGCTTTTGCGTTTTCACAAACAGCAACACGACGCGCTGCACACAGACCACATTTTGTACGAAGAGGCACTTTTGTTAATTGAATAATTACTCATTAATTAAACCATTATGAACAAAATTGGAAACAGATTTGTATGATTTAGGATTTCTACTTTCCTGATATGTAAAAATTTCAAAGATTAAACATCGAAAAGTCTACGAACCAGTGATTTCAAAATTAGCTTAACTTCAAACGCGATGTTCTCCAAACATACATTTTGGGCTGCAGGGGATAAATTGTCCCTTCGTGAAAACGGTGATGATGTATGGCCCAAACTTGAACAAATAAAAAAAAAGTCATTATAATAATAATAACCGTATTTATAACGCACCTTTCGCCAAAGGATACAAAGCGCCATGTATTATTACTGCAAGGAGTGGGGCGAATTTTGAGATATAAGACCTAATCCTTAAGCACCATGTAATGGTTTACAAGGTGCTGTGGCGCAATATGCTGCCAATCCAGCCTGGAACACGGGGCAAACCCCTTCTCTTTTTCGATAAGTGCACTGGGTTCTTTTACATGCGTTTACACAACACATGGGACCAACGGCTTTACGTCCCATCCGAAGGACGAAGCAATGGTTAAGTGTCTTGCTTGAGGACACAAGTGTCACGGCTGGGGATTTGAACCCACACTCTGCTGATCAGAAACACCAGAGTTTGAATTCGGTGCTCTTAACCGCTCGACCACGACACTCCCGAGTCAGTTTGTCACAGATTAGTTGCAGTCGTTTTGTAAAAAAAAAAAAAAAAAAACAATGGGAAAATGCAGCGCACGCTCATCATTTTGCTCAACTGGAAGCAACTTAAACAGACAACCGCCATCACAACCACAAATACCTTATTCATGAAACAGGCAGCAATTTGCCACAGGTTCAGTTCTGTGTGCTTTTGAATAACTATGGTTTTTACATGATTTTGGAAGACTTATAACTTTTGTCCATCAATCTCATAGATTGTTTGGACTTACATTACTAGTCTTTGTTATGTGATATTCATTAATCCAAGCATTGACATGGCCTTTGTAATTAAGTGCATTTTCCTACTATGTTCAGTATGTGTTTTGTACCACAAACCTTATTGCTTCATTGACTGTTGCACATTAGCACCCAAGTAGATATTTGTCATTTGATTGTAGGCCCCACATCATTTTGTGGTTCACACCATTTCATGGTCAATGTTTTTAAGCGTCCCGTTTGGTTCTATTCAAGGTGGATTAATTCATTCCATCAGTTTTGCACTAATGCACGCTAGTCATAAGTGTAGGCTGGTCAATCACGCAGCTGAAAGCTTAACGCTCAAAGTGAGGCATAGTTGTCTACCTGCTACAAAGACGCTCAACCCCTCAGGGACTGACCATTCAACGTGCAACCGGCTAAAAGCCTGCCTTTTAACATGATAAAAAATACAAAATTTTACATTTTGATCATTGGTTTTCCTCCAAATGACCAAGATCTACTTGTATCTTATATCAAACAAATAAATTGTTGTATTCGTGCAATCTTGAGAGTATTTTCATTTGTTGAAAGATGCTATACTCTATTCAACTCCGCTCAGCTGCCTCGTTGAAAAAAACACTGCATCTTTCCACTCGCCATTGCACTGATAAACCGTCATTATTTGTTTAGTATCACACCAATGGTTCCAGCATCAACCTTCTCAACCGTTGCAGTTTCGACTCGTCCAGTTCAACGCATCCAGTTCAACGCGTCCAGTTCAACGCGTCCAGTTCAACGCGTCCAGTTCAACTCTTCCAGTTCCTGTACAGAGGGTCTTGGTTGATCTCCTTTGTGTCCAGCTTGATTGTATTTTACAGACTTAAACTCCATGTACATAATGATGTGAAGGCAATGTCACATGGGGGCAATTTACAGGCAATCTGTTCCAGGCAGTCTTCAAGAACAAAATACATTTACATTTGAATGTTCACTTTCTTGAGGATTGTTTGAAAAGATGACTCATGTTTTTTTTTTTCAATGCAAGTCGCCTGACACAAAAGGCCTGAAGGCCACTTCAAGGTGTGGGCTAATTTTTTTTTTTCCACAGGCCATTGCCACCTTCTCCTAGGGCTGAAACAGGGTTACCCCTTTCACAGTCCATACGAATGTAGGCTTGGGTATCATCAATTCGAAGCCTGGCCGGTAGAGCAGAAAGCACTACTATCTTCCCAATTTTATGTAGCAAGTGTCATGACCGGGATCCGAACCCACACCCTGCTGATCAAACACCAGTGCTTGAATCCGGTGCTCTTAACCGCTCGGCCATGACACTGCCACATGTGCTACCAGAATGGTCCTGATAGCATGCACTGTACATGGTTGCCTCCAAGTTGCCTGTAAAAGTTCCTCATGTGACAAGGTTCAAGTCTGGATGTTTCAATGTAACCACAGTCCCACCATCATTGGTAGGCAACATGCTTACCAAACATGTAGGCCTACTATATGTAGAATGAACCTAGGCTTACCCCCCGATGATGACACATGACTTGAGGCTTGAGGCTTGCTTCGGTCATACTTGAGAACAGACTTGTCGACCCATCAATGTCAATCACCTCCCTAGTGCATGCAGAGTATAAGACGTTGCAGAAACCTTCAGCGTAACACTCACTGCAATCTACCCCCATCCTGAAAAATCATTAACGAAAAATTCAAGCTCAGTTGTTCCAAAACAAACTCTTCAAAAGGGGTCAAGGCAAGACAGAAATGTACAATAACCCTGTTCCATTAACAGGAGTATGTAACAAACATAAAAGGAACAAGAGTGGATTTCATAAAGGTAGTCCTAACGTAGGGCTAGTCCTAGGCAATGCTAAGAGATAGGACCAGTCCTAAGTTATGATCATTTACTGGTCCTAACTTAGGACTAGTCCTATCTCTTAGCATTGCCTAGGACTAGTCCTAAGTTAGGACTACCTTTGTGAAATCCACCCCTGAGGAATAACTTCACAGTTTTTAGTTAGGGGAGCGTTGACAAATGGTACGTTAAAGTTTTACCGTAAATGGTATTGTCCTGTTTCAAGATGGACAATACAACAAAAATTCAAGTTCTAGTGGATATGTGTTGGTTTGAATCCTGGTCACGACACTTGAGCTAGATACTTTACTATAATTGCTTCTCTCCACCCAGGGGTAAATGGGTACCTGCAAAGGTAGAGGTTGATATTTTGTATGAAAAAGCCATTGGCCAGGAGTGCCGAGGCAGCTCGAGCTACATATATACTCCCCAGGGAGTAGAAAAAGATGAAACGGTATTATTGGCCCAATGACCAGGTCACTAAAGCTATTGGACACTTTCGGTAACAGTATTGTCCAAAGGCCAACAACTTATATATAAAATAACAAACATGTGAAATTTAGGCTCAATCCGTCATCGGAGTCGGGAGAAAATAACTGGAAAACCCACCCTTGTTTCCCCTTGTTTGACCGTGTCATGACATGTGTTTAAATAAATCTGTAATTCTCGATATTGAGAATTGATAATTGTTTTATTGTTTTCTCAAAAAGTAAAGCATTTCATGGAATAATATTTCCAGAGAAGTCTGTCTTTTACCATTACCTTCTGTAAACCCTGTAAGTAATTTGTAAATCTGTGAACTTTTTTGTATTCTGTTCAGAAAGTGTATAATGGCTTTAAATTTAAAGCACATTGATACGGTTTATTGTGGAATGAGTTATATACATGTATATAAATAAATATGTCCAAACTACCTTCTTCATGTAGCGCATGGTGTCTCATATTGATTTCATTCAATCTAATGCAACAATGATTAGCTCTTCATCCTACCCTAGGCTCAACCTACAATGCACAGAGATACAGTATGTCAATAGTCAATCGTGCTTTAAGCTCTCCTTTTATTAGCCTTGCTCAAGGCAGTCGCATTTTCGAAAAGACGCCATAAACCCAACCATATACACTTTTAAGTTTGCTCCAGTTGGATTAAGTTTACTCAAGTTGGATTTAGTTTAATCAAGTTGGATTTAGTTTGCTCAGGTCTTAGTCTGCTCAAGTTGGATTTAGTGTGCTCAAGTTGGATTTAGTTTAATCAAGTTGGATTTAGTTTTCTCAAGTTGGACTTAGTTTTGATCAAGTTTGCTCAAGTTGGATTTAGTTTGCTCAGGTCTTAGTCTGCTCAAGTTGGATTTAGTTTGCTCAAGTTTGATTTAGTTTGCTCTAGTTTGATTTAGTTTGCTCAAGTTTGATTTAGTTTGCTCAAGTTGGATTTAGTTTGCCCAAGTTGGATTCAGTTTACTCAAGTTTGATTAAGATTGCTCAAGTTTGATTAAGATTGCTCAAGTTTGATTTAGTTGACTCAAGTTGGAATCAGTTTACTCAAGTTGGATCAGGTTTGCTCAAGTTGGATTTAGTCTGCTCAAGTTGGATTTAGTTTAATCAAGTTGGATTTAGTTTGCTCTAGTTGGACTTAGTTTTGATCAAGTTTGCTCAAGTTGGATTTAGTTTGCTCAGGTCTTAGTCTGCTCAAGTTGGATTTAGTTTGCTCTAGTTTGATTTAGTTTGCTCAAGTTTGATTTAGTTTGCTCTAGTTTGATTTAGTTTGCTCAAGTTTGATTTAGTTTGCTCAAGTTGGATTTAGTTTGCTCAAGTTGGATTCAGTTTGCTCAAGTCGGATTTAGGTTGCTCAAGTGGGATTTAGTTTGCTCAAGTTGGATTCAGTTTGCTCAAGTTGGATTCAGTTTGCTCAAGTCGGGTTTAGGTTGCTCAAGTTGGATTTAGGTTGCTCAAGTTGGATTTAGTTTGCTCAAGTTGGATTTAATTTGCTCAAGTTGGATTTAATTTGCTCAAGTCGGGTTTAGTTTGCTCATGTTGGATTCAGTCTGCTCAAGTTGGATTCAGTCTGCTCAAGTTGGATTCAGTTTGCTCAAGTTGGATTCAGTCTGCTCAAGTTGGATTTAGGTTGCTCAAGTTGGATTTAGTTTGCTCAAGTTGGATTTAGTTTGCTCATGTTGGACTTAGTTTGCTTTACTGGAAGTGAGCTAATCAACCACTGCACTTACTCATGAGAATTGATAATCTTTCCAATTCAGACTTGTTGACATCAGTATAGTCCATCAGATCTTTCTTGGGTTCTTTCTCACAGTGTCTCTTTACTTAGTTCACTCCAAACTGCTAACAAAATTAATAAAACAAAAATTGCAAATTAGTGAAATAAACTGAGAGTGTACCAAAAGGTACACTGTCTGTTCATTTCACCAGTTCGCAAGTATTGTTATTAATATCATTATTTATTCATTCAGAAACACAAACAACAAGCATTCAGAGATTTTGTATTAAAGAGGGTGGACACTATTGGTAATTGTCAAAGACCAGTCTCCTCACTTTGTGAGAAAATAACAAACTTAAATAACAAACCTGTGAAAACTTGAGCTCAATTGGTCGTCGAAGTTGCAAGATAATAATGAAAGAAAAAACACCCTTGTCACACAAAGTTGTGTTCTTTCAGATGCTTGATTTCAAGACCTCAAATTCTAAATCTGAGGTCTCAAAATCAAATTCGTGTAAAATTACTTCTTTCTCAAAAACTACGTCACTTCAGTGGGAGATGTTTCTCACAATGTTTTATACTATCAACCTCTCCCCATTACTCGTTACCAAGTAAGGTTTAATGCTGATAATTATTTTGAGTAATTACCAATAGTGTCCACTGCCTTTAAAGAGGGTGGACACTGTTGGTAATTGTCAAAGACTAGTTTCTCACTTTGTGTTTATCAACAGGCATAAAATAACAAACCTGTAAAAACTTGAGCTCAATGCGTCATCGAAGTTGCAAGATAATAATGAAAGAAAAAACACCCATGTCACACGAAGTTGTGTGCTTTCAGATGCTTGATTTTGAGTCAAACTCTAAATCTGAGGTCTCAAAATCAAATTCGTGGAAAATTACTTCTTTCTCAAAAACTACTTCACTTCAGAGGGAGATGTTTCTCACAATGTTTTATACGATCAACCTCTCCCCATTACTCGTTACCAAGTAAGGTTTAATGCTGATAATTATTTTGAGTAATTACCAATAGTGTCCACTGCCTTTAAAGAGGGTGGACACTGTTGGTAATTGTCAAAGACTAGTTTCTCACTTTGTGTTTATCAACAGGCATAAAATAACAAACCTGTAAAAACTTGAGCTCAATTGGTCATCGAAGTTGCAAGATAATAATGAACGAAAAAACACCCTGGTCACACGAAGTTGTGTGCTTTCAGATGCTTCATTTTGAGTCAAATTGTAAATCTGAGGTCTCAAAATCAAATTCGTGGAAAATTACTTCTTTCTCAAAAACTACTTCACTTCAGAGGGAGATGTTTCTCACAATGTTTTATACTATCAACCTCTCCCCATTACTCGTTACCAAGTGAGGTCTTATGCTAATAATTATTGAGTAATTACCAAAGTGTCCACTGCCTTTAAACCACATGTTTTCATTCCATGCAGGTTGTATCATTGTTCATATCAATGCCACATCAGTGGGAGGTTTGGTCCATCCTCTTCACAACCACATCACACAATCATTTGAGGGTTCAGCAACTCTGTTGTGAATGCAAGGGTGTCTGACACAGACAGAAACTCAATCTTCATACATTCTCATGCATGGTTGAGCACAAAACTTGACTAATTCAATCTCACAAACTGCAAGAATTTGGTAATGTGCTCTTTTACATCAAAGTGTTATAATGGTGTCTCCAATCATTTTCATGCAAGGTTTTTCCAATCTCAAGAAAGCCCATGCTATGTAGGGCTATTGAAGATGGTGCACCAAAGAAGCAAGCAGCACTATTTGTAGTGATCCCTAAATCCATCTCCAAAGTGATGGTTCAGTTAGTGACGTCAAAGACAGGCCAAGAAGAGGGTGACCTACGAAGACAACACTAACAGAAGACTGGTTCCTCATCTCAGAATCATTTCCTAGGTTCAACTGCTTCAAGTCCTGTTTGCAGAATACCATGTCGTCCCACAATGCCAGAACATTGTGTGACTTTAGAAAGTGCCCAGCATTGTAAGATGGTGCCAAGCTCTTGATGTTGGCTGGGTTTATGCCGAGTTTAGTTCTTCAATTCAGTACTGAAGTTAATTCTGAGTTTGGTTCTTCCAACCAGTACTGAAGTTAATTCTGAGTTTGGTTCTTCCAACCAATACTGAAGTTTATTCTGAGTTTGGTTCTTCCAACCAATACTGAAGTTTATTCTTAGTTTGGTTCTTCCAACCAATACTGAAGTTCATTCTTAGTTTGGTTCTTCCAACCAATAGTGAAGTTGATTCTGAGTTTGGTTCTTCCAACCAATACTGAAGTTGATTCTTAGTTTGGTTCTTCCAACCAATAGTGAAGTTTATTCTGAGTTTAGTTCTTCCAACCAATACTGAAGTTCATTCTGAGTTTGGTTCTCCCAACCAATACTGAAGTTCATTCTTAGTTTGGTTCTCCCAACCAATACTGAAGTTCATTTTTAGTTTGGTTCTTCAATTCAATATTGAAGTATATTCTGACTTTGGTTCTTCCAACCAATAGTGAAGTTAATTTTTAGTTTGGTTCTTCAATTCAATAGTGAAGTTCATTCTGAGTTGGGTTCTTCCAACCAATACGGAAGTTCATTCTGAGTTTAGTTCTTCCAACCAATACTGAAGTTCATTCTGAGTTTGGTTCTTCCAACCAATATTGAAGTTCATTTTGAGTTTGGTTCTTCAATTCAATACTAAAGTTCATTCTGAATTTGGTTCTTTCAACAAAAACTGAAGTTAGACTGTTTTTACTGATATTAACCAAATTGGGGGTGATGTGGTGTTTCATACAAGTAGGCCGATTGAAAACTTGACCCATTGTTTTATACACTCTTGCATTCACAAGGCCATTTGATGAGCCTCAAACGAGTCTTTGATATAAATGTGGTCTCATTGTGAAGAGAATGAATAATGCTTCCTATTTATGTAATACATGATAAAAACAAGTCATAAATAACCAACATGTAGACCCCTTGCATATGACGTCACATTTTCAAGAAGCGCCATCCAAGGCCAAAAGGCACCCTTGCACAGCGTGGAATGCAGCTCTAAACATTTTGGGAATCTAAAACACTTTGTAGTCACGTCCTTCTCAATTCAGCTCTAGCTGCGAGTAAGGACGATTAGCCCCCCCCCCCCCAAATTATAATTACTATATCATTTCTTAATAAGCTTAAATATAGGAAATTCTTCATGCATCCTAATACTTTTTTGAAAGCACAAAACCCTCCTCCCCCCCCCCCGGTACATAAACAGTGTTTCCTATTTTTAGTTGATCTGTACTAAGTTTCCAACCTAAACACCTGAAGATGCAAAGCATCAAGTTAACTGTGAAAATAATTCACAAAATAAGCTTAGCTTGTAACACAAGAAAATATTCAGTACAGTAGAAAATCTTGTCAACATAAGTGCAGCAGGTAAGGGGTAAACAACCCTAAACAGCCAATAAGGTATTACAGT
The DNA here is from genome assembly GCF_902459465.1 of Asterias rubens. Lineage (NCBI taxonomy): Eukaryota > Metazoa > Echinodermata > Asteroidea > Forcipulatida > Asteriidae > Asterias > Asterias rubens. Next base: position 5,543,490 of record NC_047071.1, on the reverse strand, counting down.
TGTCTAACAGCTGCAGTCCATCCAGGAAACATACAAATTATAACGAGTCTCTTACCTCACGTTCAAACATGGTAAAAATGGGTTTTTCTCCAGAACGCTCCAAGCCAAATTTCTAAAAAACGTGGTCAAACAAACCCGCGCAACAAAGGAATCGTGTCGTCAGTGGCGGCTATTTGGTGTGGAAATGGCAAAGCTGGAGAACTGCGTTCATAACCAATAGGGGAAAATCGCCACTGGCGTCCAGGGTCATTACAATAGATAAGTCGTTTTTGACTCTCGGCTGAAAAAGTCGCGCGGCCGGGTGCATTTTTGACTTGAGATATTTATTACTAAACATGCTAAATGCAAATTTTGAGAGTAAAATGGTTATTAACCGGTATCTGCGATGTCTATTTTGCCATAAAAAGGTAAAAGTTGACATATTAATATCCTCCTTTAAGGCCTTGTGCTAAAGAGTTCATTTCCTTCTTTTATGAATTTGGTTGCTATCTAAATCCTGTATATTATCTGCAAGGAAGACCAATGACAGTTTACTTGAGATGGATGATGCACCAATCACAAGTCTGACCTAAATAGCACCATATTATGCTCACACTTGCTGAGTATAAGTTGTAGGCAACATCACAGAAGAATGCAACATCACAGCTGGAACTGGGAACAGCAACCCATCTCTTTGGTTTCTGTACCTTGCCCAGACCAACCAAGGCATTAATAACATTAAGGGCGCTACCACAGTCTACACAGCTTTTTATTTGCTCTGCTTTGTGTCAACATTTTTAACTTGTTTTATGCACTGGGAGACATTTTATTTCAAAATGTACAGCATATATATCTCCATACTTAATCCACCTCATTCAACATGGACTGTATTTGGTGAGTAATTTTGTTCCTGTGGATGGATGTTGCCATGTTGTATTTTTTATTTGACCCCATGATGTCACCTGAATGTGTGTACTATGTAACTACAGGCGGCCACTGTTGTTTTACTTTGTTTTCTTAAACACTTTTAATGTATGTACATGTGCTTGTAAATGTGATTTCCCGAATAAATATTATTATTATATTTATAAAAAAAAATAATAATAATAAATAAAAAGGGCTCAAAGAACCAAGAGAACAAAGCAGTCTATTAATAAACCAAGGGGTCCTTTTCAGGACCATTCATCCTCCACAGACTCACATTATTAACTTCTCTGAAGATGGCAGCCCGATTTTCCTTGTACCTAAAGCAGCTAATAGTTTCTATGCATGTGATAAAAGGGAAGCGTAACCCTAGACTCCCTGAAGTCAGACGGCATCTGCACAAACCCAGGGCCTGTTCAGGCTTTTTTTGAAACGCTACAAAGACACAGGATCTGTTTTTAACAAGAAAAGGTCTGGTTGTCCATCAAAGTTTAAACCAACCCAAATGCAATGCATAAACAATCTCTATGAAAATTACAACAAATTTTCTGTTGGAAACTCAAATCTTGCCAACTCACATGTATTGTTTTCTTTCGTGAAATGCTGGAGAAAAAAGCTGCAGTGTGTGAAAACTGGTGCTAGATATTGTCAATTTCAATACCTAATCTGCAAAAGCGTCTTGATTTCTGTAAAGAGGCACTAGCAGATAATGAAACCTTTGAAAATGTCATTATTACTGACGAGAGTTCAATTCATTTTGATTCACACAAGAAGAGCAGTTCTCGGATCAAAATGAGGCACATGGGATGTATCCCAAACGTTGGTATCTGAGTGCACAATGGCTGCTAAATTCTTCCTCAAAGAGATTCAAGAAAAAACTCTCCTTCGTTCAAACGTATTTCCTGACCAGTCAACACTCCCAGCAAGAAAATGACCCAAAACATACAAGCAGACTCGCAACAGATTATTATGACAGACGTCATAAAATGGTGTGGAAAACACTGACGGAAAACTCGGATTTAAACCCCATAGAAAATGCCTGGCATCAGCTAAATCACCATCTCCATCTCCTTCAGCACATCAGTTAAGTAAAATAATACTGCTTCAGTTCAGTAAAATAATGTTTATAATAGATGCTAAATTTATTGTTTATAATGTTTGTATGGGCAAAGTGGTTGATTGATTGATTGACTGACTGATTGACTGATTGACTGATTGACTGATTGACTGATTGACTGATTGATTGATTGATTGAAGTAAAATTGTTTATAAGCTTACTTACTATATACATGTTATATTGATTCTATTGCAAGCTACAGTTTAAAATTTTCGGTACACAGAGTGTATTCACTGTCATTGAGGATGTCAATAAGAAATAAATGTCTTACTGAAATGAATTGAATCCCACTGCCACCCACCACCATCTGTGGCTAGATGAGGAAGGGTTTACTTTCATGCACATTTGTAACTTTTCTATAGTCTGTACTTGTGCAACCTCACAACTATACATCATGTTTTATCCCTTCTAAGCATCTCTATGGATAATTATTTACTTTGTTTGGAGCTCTTCATCAGCTGATCAGACCCGGCTTTCCGTTCCTAGAACGAGACGGAAAGCTGGGGATAGCTCATTCTCCATAGCTGCCCCTCGCCTATGGAATGAGCTCCCCGCGGGTCTGAGAGAGGCGATCTCCTTGCCTGTATTCAAAAGCCTCCTCAAGACATTCCTTTTCCCCCACCCATCCTAGTTTGTTTGTTTTTCTTTTGTTGTCTTAGTCCACCACCCGCTCAATTACATGTGGTGTTCCTCAGGGCTCTATTCTGGGACCACTTCTCTTCTTGATCTATATCAATGATATTGCTAAATCCTCAGTCCTCTCCTTCATCCTATTTGCTGATGACTCTAATTTCTTTTGTAGTCATTCTCACTTAGACACTCTTATTGCTACAGTTAACTCTGAACTTGCTTTTGTAAGTAATTTGATCAAATCTAACAAACTGTCTTTAAACCATAAAAAACCAACTGTATGCTTTTTAGTAATGCGTCTAATGTTTTACCTCGAGATATTTATGTAACCCTGACCCAAATGAGGTCTCAGGTTACAGTATATTTTGTGTTTTACAAAATATGATTTTTATTTCATTGTGTAATTTTGATTTCCCTTTTTCATTGCTCATGTGTTTATTCCACATGTGCATTTTCAATTTGCCATGGTTGTGCATTTTCTCTAGTCATGGTGTCCCTTTGTTTACTGTGTTTACCAGCCAGGCTATTCAGCTGGTGCCATGCTATTCAACTGGTGTTTTAACTCATGCTCTTTGATCTTCACCTATCTATTCAACTATGCTTGTAATCTCTACCTTCTTGGAGGAAGTGGAGATACACCTTTTGTTTACTTCTGGGAATGGCCAGTACCTTTTTCTTTAATCCATGACCACGAACCCAAGCTGTGAAGTCGTAAAGATTTATCTTTACTTCACTCCCTCTATTTCAAACGGACCAATCAACTTTAGAGCCATAAGTGATATTTTTCAAACTATCCAATGAGAGTGAACAGCTGACCTAAGCTGAGGCATGGTCAGAGGGCTGGCTTGGCCCAAAATTCTGGTCAGACCAAGCACTCCACCATTTGCCATCGCTCCAGCTGGATGTGTGTCCGCACATGCCTCTACGACTATCCTTTCTTCAAGTGCTTGTTAAATCATTTCTCCAAGCAACGTTCTTATTCTGGAGTGAAGACAACTTCTACTTTTAAATGAATGTTGGCTCTCTATAATAGGTGAGTTTTAGTATTTAAGTAATATTTGTAACTTGTTATTTGGATGTTTCCAGTAAGGTCTCTGTTGAAGTTAGAATTTGATTTATGATTTTTCAATTTCACAGACAACCTTTAAACTTTCATTTTTATTAAATGTATTTCCTTAAATTCTCTGAAGCACTTTTGTTTTATATTTAATTCCATAATGAAAGATCTATCATGCTATTTTCTGAATTTGAGAAACAGATCTTTATGCTTTTAGGCATGTATGTTTTAAGTTCTTTAAAAGGGTTTGTTGCAACTTTTGGTTTATTGAGGAGAGACCTACATGTATTTGCTTTTGCCGATTTCTCATTTTGTATTCTTGTTAAGAACTAACAGAATAGTCATGATATTTACCACCAGCTGATTCAAGTTGCTGTATTGTGGTAAGTCATGCTATTTGTGCAGTCCTCATTATTTGGACTGGTTCTAAATACTATCAAGATATATTTTAGGTCTGCTGTGTTTTAAGTTTTACAATGTACATGTATTATACTTTATATTTTAATGGTAATCCCGCATAAGACTTAAAGACACAAAGTGTTGTCTAGTGATAGAGTTTTTGCAGAAAGCCAGATTTTGCTTTTGTACCCGAGGGTACTTCATACCTTATTTTATGTATTTTGCACTTGCTTAGATTTTAGACAATGTGCTGTTTGATGTAAAACTCTTAGCTCATTTAAGCTTGGACGAATCTAAGTTTGCTAAGCTGTCTTAATGAGAAAGATGATAATTTTGATATGCTACATGAGAGTAATTTTCTCCTTGTAGGCAGATAGCCAAAAGTATTGGCTTATCTTTATTTAACTTATTGGCTTGTGGAGTTTTTAACAAGTATTTGATATATACTGTATTTCCCGAGCGTTCCATCAGTTAACTGACTGGATATTTTATATTCCTTGAGAGGATTGTATGGCATGGACCATTATCGCTCTCTATAATAGGTACAGAAGACGGAATGTGGTGATGAGGAAGATTGACTGGCCCTCTAGATAACTTCCGTCCATTTCATCTGTGACCTATCGCAAGTATAAAAGTTTTTAATATTCTTGCGAGCTTATTGGAAGAAGACGTACATGTATACCGACACGTGAAGTGTCCTTCCGCGATAAGAGGAACTGGATCGTCTCCCAACTGATGTTTGGACCTCGCCCGTAGGACGCGAACCGCAGTTTAGGATCCATTTTAGATTTGGCGCCCGTTCATCCATCTGAGCTCATTTTTGTATTATTTAAATATTACAGGATCCTTTAATTGTAAAGTTTATATTCTGCATTTCTTTTATTGGTGATTTATCGTTCAAATAAATCAGAGTTTCTGTTATTGTGCATCATATCTCGAATTCTCTAAACTTGGTTTTATTTCAAAAAGGGAGTTGTAAATTTATTTTCGGTCCCCGCTTTTTTTTGTTGGTGAACCCAGGGTTACATTTATATTGATGGTATTAGGATTAATCAAGTTGACTGTACTAAATTTCTTGGCTTGCACATAGATCACAAGCTTTCCTGGAAACCACATGTTGACTCTCTGTGTAAAACTATTTCTAGAAATGTTGGTGTCATCAATAGACTTAAGTTTTATCTCCCTGAGTATATTTTAATAACTTTGTATAACACCCTTGTCTTATCTCACATTAATTATGGTATTTTAGCTTGGGGTAATGCGTCTCATTCTGTGTTAAATAGACTGTTCCTTCTACAAAAAAGGGCCATTCGTGTTGTTAGCAATTCATCTTATCTTGCTCACACTGATCCCCTTTTCACCAAGTACCGGTCTCTGAAATTGAATGACATCTATTCTTTTCATCTGGGTACATTCATGTTTCAACTGGCTCACAACTGTTTACCCTCCTGCCTTACTTCCATTTTCACCCATAATCAGTCCATCCATACTCATTGTACCCGTCAAGCTTCCCACTATCATATTCTCTTTACCAGGACCCTTCTTTCTCACAATAGTATTAAATACCAAGGTCCTAAACTCTGGAACAATAGTATTAATACCAAGGTCCTAAACTCTGGAACAATAGTATTAAATACCAAGGTCCTAAACTCTGCAACTCTTTGAACACTCCTCTCACTAATGCCACTTCCTTGAGTATGTTTAAAAGTAAGCTTAAACAGTTCCTCCTTAATAATTGCGCCTAGTTCTATTATGTCCTGTATTCACCTATTCACATTATTTTTATAGTCTTGTTGCCTAATTCTGGTTTTCCATTTTTTTTTTTTTTTTTTTTTCCTCTAATGAGTATTACTTTAATTTAAATGAATCTAATTACGCACCTTACTTGTCATCCTGTTAAATTATTGATGTAAAGTTTGTCCTTGTTTTTGTGTTTTGGGGGTTTTTGTTTTGTTTATCTGTTTCATGTTCATCTCTTAATTATTGCTTAGTATTTATTTAGCGCCTATGTACTGTATTGTGTTTGTTTCCTTTTGTAAACTGATTGTTATGCTTCATTGCTTTCGTTAGGGGGTCCATACTCGACAAGCTTTGCTTTTTATGGGCCCCCTCCAACTCCATCACCTAGTGCTCTGTATGTTTTTTTTGCTTATTTTCCATAACTTATATTTTGCCTTTGCTTGTAAATGTAGTGTTATAGTATTACTTCATGTAATATCATTATTCCATTTGCTTGTAAAACATAGTTCTTTATTCACTGCTAATTGTTTTGTTTGGTTGTTTGGTTTTGGAAATAAAGTGAATTGAATTGAATAAAAAAAACAAAAACATGTAAAGCGCTCTGTTCTCCGTAGAGCGCTATATAAATGCTTCATATTATTATTATTATAATTATTATTAGAACCAAGAATCCCCAACCCAAGATGTCTGCAACAGGTACATCAACCACTTGCACAAATAGATTCTGGCTGTGATCAAGAGAGAAGGATGCACTTCTGGTTACTAATTCAACCAAACCATCCACATAAGACAGATCGGCCCACAGTGGTTTACGCTGTACACTTTACAGATTCATGACATCATCCTTATATTTAATCTGAATTACCATGTGTACGCAGACGACACTCAGCTATTCATCACGTTTAAATCTTCTCAAGAAAACGCCAAATACATCTATTGCAAGGCTTGAGAAATGCATCCAAGAGATTTGACGTTGGACACAACAAAACTTCCTGAAGTCGCGCCCGCATCTGGAACTCTCTACCATTTAATCTTCGATCTTGTCTTTGTACCGCAAAATTCAAGACTCTTCTCAAAACTTATCTTATGTCACAGGTTTTCAATGACTAATTTTGTTGTGTCTGTTTTTCTTTGTGTTGTGTTTTGTTTTTGTTTTGTATTTGGTTTTACTACGTCGTGAACACCCAGCATATGTGCGCATTACAAGTCTTATTATTATTTATTTTATTATTGTGATTTCTTTGTCATGTTGCACAACCGTTTTTCCAACACAAAATTAACGAAAGACGTGAAAGACATACAAAACGAAAGTAATCAACAAAAAAGAATGATTGTAGAAGTCAATTGGTTCATACTGACCACCAACCAATCAAAAGGGCTGCTCCTACCATATCAATTCATATTGCTACATATTTATTTTACAGCACTTCTGCTTAAACTGATCTGCCATCTTGTCGCTAATATTACAAACTCGTTGTGTCATGTCCTATGTTCGGTTGTCCATTTAACTGCATGTCTGTCTAGTCTGTTATGTTTCTTTGTTAATGTTCCTTTGTATCTCTGGCTGTTTTTTGACAAGTTTCTGCTTTATCAAAACAGGCCAGTTCGTATTACACTTACATGTATGTTTACTGTTACTTAATGATATTTTTGCTGTACTCCTTAGTACATGTACATGTAGTTGTCAACATTTTTCATGAAAGTATGGAAATAATGTCCTTTGATATGTGAGCTACAATATGTAAAAAAGACTGAACTTCTCCTCTCCCTTTCGGAGTGGGACATGTTTTCAGACGGGGGTTCATCCCAATTTCAGAGGTGAAGGTCCTCTTGTAGGGATTCCATTAACCGGGATCCTGAGGAGGGCCAGGCCATGTCTTCCTTAACCATCCACCGGAGGAAGGAGCACGATGGTGCTCCCCTACCCATGATCAAGTGCTCGGAGTGTAAATCTAAATTTTCACTTCTGAGTGCTTGTATCAAGCACATGTGCCGAGCCATCCGGCCTTCATTTTAGACAAGGACTCAAATTTTAAAGAGTCCCTTTTTAAGGTTACTTAGGGTTCTTTTTGGCCCTAAGTTTCTTGCTTTTGTCTTTTCTCTACTTTTGGCTCCCTCTCGGAGTCAGATGGGGGTTCATCCCAAGTTTCAGAGGACGAGGGCCCTCCTAGCGATTCCGTGAACCGGGATCCTGAAGATGGCCAAGCCATCGCCAACCTCGCCGGCGCTAAAATTCCTGGCCGGGTTGGGGTGCCTATACCTTGTAGGTTCCCCGTTGCTCCTTCCAAGGGAAGATGTCTTCCCTAACCATACATCGGAGGAAGGAGCACGATGGTGCTCCCCTACCCATGATCAAGTGCTCGGAGTGTAAATCTAAATTTACACTTCCGAGTGCTTGTATCAAGCACATGTGCCAGAGGCATCCGGCTTTCATTATAGGTAAGGACTCAAGTTTTTTCGAATCCCTTTTTAAAGTAACTTGGGGTCTTAGGGTGCTGTCCCTTTTTAAGAGTCGAGTGTTTTTTTTTACATTTATTATCCCAACTTGGATCTATTTTAACAAAACATGTTACTTTCACAAAATACTATAATTTGGTGAACAGAATCTATACGTATCCGACAATTGAATATTTAGAAAAAGATTCACACACACTATCACCAAATTATATGAAAGAAGTATCCTACACAACAATTATCCACTTGGAATTCATGATAATTATCAAAGTTACTTCTACTATCTATACAACACCCAACGATACTTTTTTTTTTAAGTTGTTAATGTTTACTTTCCAACAATCCAATCAGGTGGAAACACATTATACATACCAAACACCCCATTTGGGATCATCTACCTGGGTTTTGCAAAGGTTTCAACGCGTCAGGATCCCGCGCTTTTCCAAAGCCCGCCACAATGCATACCCCTCCAACATAATGAACTACTGCTACACCCATTATTCCGTTCAAGACCCGTGAACACCCCCATGCAACCCTGCCAAACCCGAGCTCACTTTTGGCTAGTGCATTTTGTCACCTCTTGCGCGTCCGCACCAGAGAAACATAATACCAATCTCCTAAGACATTTCTCATTCACAAATATGTCTTCCAAACTCAGCAAATTCTCGAGAAGGAGCCTGTGCAAAAGCCGTTTCCTGTTCAAGCCAGCCACTGAAGATCAAGCAGAAGATCAAGACCAAGTTCCAGAGGTGCTGGAAATTCCAAAGACACCGGGTTCATCATTTGACACGGCTGACTTTCGGGAAACTTGAACTCACTACTAGCTCCAAATCGCCTCCTTGCGGAAATTTATCAATGATCGACCGCATAAGGACGATTTGCACAAAAAGCTACCGAATCTTCCTCAAGCAAACACACCTTCAAAGAAACAATTACCAACGGCGGATTTCGATCTCGTCAAGTCCTTGGCTGCAACTGTTGCATCACTCACAACAGCCAAGGCACACATAGACAAGCAGATTGTTTCTTTGACCAAGTCTGTCAAAAAGAAATCACCACCCCCGACCACCGCACCCTCACCACCTACTCTCCTCTGAGGATAGTTTCCAAACCAACTGGAAAGACCTGGAAGCGTACACAGGGTCTAGCTTTTGTTAAACTAACCCTCGACCAATACCAACAATTTCAGGCTGACATCAAGCACCGCTTGGCAGAGGCATTTCAAGACCGAAGACAGCAGTACAACTGCTAAGTAAGAAGCTCTTTGGTTTTTTCTTAAGACCGAAATCGGCTCAAAGCAGAGGCACCAAGAGAAAACGAGAAGAAAGCCGTAAAATTTCTCACAAAAGCAACCGGTCTTTTTCAAGACCACCACATCTTCCAAAGAGAAATTAATACCATTGTTAAACTGTGTCTTTATTTTGCTAACATTTTTTATTGTGGATACATTATATTTAATATTTTTCTATAAATCTACATTATTACACAATCAACCATGGTTAATAAAAAACATAATATGAGAAAGTCACTCGCACGAACCCATAGAAAAGCCAATCGCTTTTCCCGCCATTGCTCAACCCTGTCCCAACAGGGACAACTTAATCTGTTATCAGGTTTGGCTAATAAAAGCGAACAATTCACACCAAACCTTTCCAGTGTCAAACTTTCTATGGATCAGAAAATCGCACTGGGCAAAGGTTTCAAATTCGTTCCTACTCCAGCCAAACCCACACGCCGTTCTCTTTTGATAGATATAAATACTTTCAATTGAAGAATGAGAGTGAAATACCTTATGCACAATAAGACTTGCAAACCACAACCCTTCAAACCACCCTCCACATGGTCTCCCAAATCAAACTTGAAGATTATTTGGAAGCCATAAAATTTGAATTTGCTCATATCCGTTTGAAACAACAAACAAACAATATGAGCAAGAAACACAGATCAGCTCTCCTACATTTGAAAACCAACAACCAAATGGTGATCAAACCATACGACAAAGGCAGAGAAATCTCCTACTGTTGAAAAACAACAACCAAATGGTGATCAAACCATACGACAAAGGCAGAGAAATCCCCTACTGTTGAAAAACAACAACCAAATGGTGATCAAACCATACGACAAAGGCAGAGAAATCTCCTGATGTGTATCACTCATTTTACGGCCAAGGCCGACTCTTTTCTTGCTGCTGGTGTGGTGGCGCTGTGTGATGACAGTGTTCGTCTATGGTGTCACTTCGCCAAATTATGGTCAGCTTTTTCACTACGTAATATAATGCCAGCTGGCTCGTGGTCCAATGCAACCCCGCATTCAATCACAGGTCCGGCTCACTATTCCAAATTTGTTGCCATTGTTCACAACATTTCTGAATCATGTCCAGACACGAATTGGAGTGTTGCATCTATACGTAGTTTATATATTATTTTATTATGTAATGACAATAGCAGGGTACCCGCTGGTCGGGTACCCTGTCCACCAGAGCAGTTTAAATTGGTGTTAACCTCCAAATTAGACCACGCTCTGCGTGATTTTAACTGGCGCACTGTTTGGCAGGGTGTCATAACTGGGGCATTGGTGACAGGAAATGTCCCCATCCCAACTGCAAGGGCGTCGAGTCCATTTGTCACCTCATCTGGGACTGCCCCTTTGTCAGCATTTTATGGTACTTGGCACAACACATTTGTTACAAAGTGCTCAGTACCGATTTTATCCTTTCTTGGCCATGCGTTTTGTACGGGGAAGGGCTAGACCTTTTTCTCCAGTGAGTCATTTTATCTCTGTGATCAAATGACACATCTGGACGTCCAGGTGCCAGATGCTGTTTGATTACGTTGACATTAGCTCTAATGTTGTGTTTGGGAGAAGTAAGCACTTCATCTCCACCAGAATCAGAGCAGACTTTGATAGACTGCCTCCTGCCGCCTTTCACGCCAGTGTGGTTGGCGGGTATCAAGCAAAATTCAATGACGGAAAGAGCAACCAACCACACTGATAGAAATCATCCAATCCTATTATGTGGCACCCATGTCAGTTCTGTCACTTTGGCCAATACAAAACCTGCTTTGGGGTTTTTTGGCAAGCGAAAAGAGACCAAGAAGTTTTGCTTTTAGAGCGACAATGTAAATTTTATTGTAAATAGTGTTGGTTGCATTGCCTGTGTATGTTCAAGAAAGCCCGAATGGCTTATTGATATCAATAAACCAATTTAAAAACTGTATCGGTTCTTTTTAGAATAATCTGAAAATACTGTTCATTGGGCAGTAAGTTTACTTTAACATATATAGTCTTTTAGTTCGTGGTGCTCCCATAGCGATCGACTAGTGGCCAACATCTCATGGATTATGCTTGCTGGGATCTATCCTAGCATGACATGAGTGAGGCCACTCAGGCGTTACCTGCCCATTGTGCAGTGTGCTCAAAATCGCTCCCCACGATTGAGGGCTTGCGCCGGCACCTGGGTAGGATGCATCGCCACACAGAACTCTGCTGAACCATCAAGCAGTGCTGAGCTAATGGAGACTGTCGACCAGATCTTCAAGTACCAACTTTCTGATGCCTGGTCCGGTAATGTCTGTAAAGACAATTTCTTCAATCAACAAACTCTGAATGGGTAGGATGCATCTCCACTCTGCTGAACCATCAAGCAGTGCTGAGCTAATGGAGACTGTCAACCAGATCTTCAAGTACCCTCTTTCTGATGCCTGGTCCTGTGTTGTCTGTAAAGACAATTTCTTCAATCAACAAACTCTGAATGGGTAGGATGCATCTCCACTCTGCTGAACCATCAAGCAGTGCTGAGCTAATGGAGACTGTCGACCAGATCTTCAAGTACCCACTCTCTTATGCCTGGTCCTGTGTTGTCTGTAAAGACAACTTCTTCAATCAACAAACTATGAAAAGGCATCAGAAACGTTCTCATCCAACAGTCTCCATCAGTTACACTTACCAGTGCCGTGACTGTCCGCAGGAGTTTGACAACGCGAGGAGAGCTGCAGCACACTACCAGCGTCATAAGAAAGCAGCCTCCGAAGATAGCTTTATTTACGGGGGTACGTTTTATTTACGGGGGTACGTTGTTGCTTTTTATTTGTTTTAAAATTTCCAAAAATTTGTTTAGTAATCAAGGTTTCTGTTCTCTCTCTCATCAGGTCTTAAAAGGAGTATGCCTATCGACAGTGACAGCGATGAGGATATTCCTTTGAATGTCCTCAGCAAGCGGATTGCAGCCACCAACCCAACCGAGCTCCATCTAGCACAGGAAGGCCAGGGGCCAACTGAGCACCCCCTAACCCATGCTGCCCCAGAACCGACCCAACTCACACCGGAACTGACCCAACTCGCACCGGAACTGACCCAACTCCCCCCGGCCCAGGAAGGTCTAGAACCAGTTGAGCTATCCCCACCCCATGCTGGCACGGAGATCGAGTTGCCCCCAGCCGAGGAAGGTTTGGACACAATCGAGTTCCCCCCAGCCGAGGAAGGTTTGGACACGCAATCGATCGAGCTCCCCCCATATCAGGAAGGCCCGGAGCCAATCCAGCTCCCCCCAACCCATGCTGCCCCTGAAGCAACCGGGATCCACCCAGCCCAGGAAGGTCTGGATGACAGGGAGGCCCTACAATCCCAAGTGCAACCAGCAACCCTCCAGTTAATTTTGGCTGAACTTAAAAAAACTATCAGGAGATGTATCAAGGATAAAGAAACACCTAGACATTGCAGACGACAAGCCCGAACCCAAGTACTTGGTGCTTGACCAACAGGAGGTCATGATCGGGGTGCCGGAAGTAGCAGTGCACGTTATGAGCCGGGAAACCTACGACGAGATACACGAGGAGGTTTCCACGGTCAACGAGTTTGTACACAAGTTAACATCGAAGCTGTTTTCGGACAATGAACTTGCCATCTGCAATTATCACGGGGGCCTTGTTCTATGCAAGGGTGGGTTGGTAGTTACCAAGGAAGCCCTTAAAGTAATCGACAAGTTTAAAGCGATTATGTCCTAAGCAGGCATAGAATTTACGGGGGCTTTTGCATCAGCGTCGGGGAGAAAGAGTTTGCGCGATTCAATAAACTGCAAATGTAGGAAAGTGGCAGCCAAATTGAGCTTGTAATTGCGTTGTTGGGACATAATTGTTTTAAACTTAACGTCATTTTCATAAATAACCTTTTGTGTTTGTACCCGGCATATTCATTTCAGAATAGGCCTGGAAAGTGTGTTCATTCATGGTTTTTAACTAAAACTGTAGTTCCTATGCTGTTCCCCACCCCACAGTAGTGTGGGTGGGTCTACGAGCGAATACTTACCTGTAGAGCGAATACTACAATTGCATTGTTCCCTATGCCGGCAGGCAAATAGCTAAGAGTTTTACACACAATAGCGCCCTCAAGAGTCCCATCCCCAACGCCCTGTGACATGCGCAACACGTCGGCGTCCTCTTTTTCGTCAAGCGATACGCGCCTAAGTACTCAAGAACCACTCGTATAGTGGGGTAGGAGGGAGGGTGCTCTACAGGTAAGTATTCGCTCGTAGACCCACCCACACTACTGTGGGGTGGGGGTCTACTTCACTCTACTTACCTGTAGAGCGAATACTACAATTGCATAGACTCGCACCGAGTAGGCGGTGGGTATACGCAGGCTATCGTATGTCTACAGGGGCGTAGGACACGGGGCGTGCCTAAGAACCCCAAGGAGGGCCCTAGACTGCCCGCCGGTAAGCGGGCGCCAAGGGGCCAGAGACGGGCTACGCAACAGAGGGCCGGACCAGGGTTAACAGGTCGGTCCAAGCGCGTGGAACCGCGAGAACGACGCGCGCGGCCCTGGGGGCCCGCGAATCGTGCGCAAGACCTTAGGGGGGTATCGCCATTATGGGGTAAAAACATAATAGGTACACCTCGTTAAATGTCCAATGCACATAGGTAATATATAAATTATTACATGTATAAGAGAGGAAAGTGGACTCACCAGTTAGTGTTTCTGGGAAGCTTGACTGGCCGTCTTCAGCACTTCTCTCCCGGCTGTGCCGTCTGTCTGGAGGACATCCTTCAGGTAGAGGTCGCTGAAGGTGTTAGGACACTTCCAGCAGGCCGCCTTGGTGATATCTGCTAAGGGAACCCCTTTAAAGAAGGCCCAAGAGGCGCCCGAACCGTATTCTCGGTCGCCGGCCAGCCGCCCGGCACGGAGCGGATGGCAGTCACGATCCATCGTGAGATGGTGCACTGTGACGCCGGCCGAAAGGGCGGTGTTGTCGTCACAAACAGCTTTTTATGGTCCGTACGAAGTGACTTCGTACGATTCAAGTACCACTTAAGTGCCCGGACGGGGCACCACAGTTTGTCCTTCGCCTCTGATGAAAAGGACTTGATGTCCGGGACAAAAACGTCCGGGGGCGTGAAGGAACTTGACTGGTTCTTTGTTAAAAAGCCGGTCGTGGGGACCAGGCGGACTCCGCCTGGTTCCCATCGGATATGTCCGGTCTCTACCGACAGGGCGTGCAGCTCACTGCGCCGTCGCGAAGTAGCGACGGCCAGGAGAGTGTGGAGCAATCCATAGGCTCGTAAGGAGGCCCTGCCAAGGTTGACAGAACGTCAAACAGATCCCAAGACGGGACGAGTTTGCGTTCTGGGGGACGGGTGACAAACATCCCCTTGATCAACTGGCTAAGGGCCCCGTTGTCTGAGACGGTGGAACCGTCTGGGAATCCGGGGTGGATCGCGGCGACGGCTGATCTGTAATTTTTGACCGTACCAGTCGTCAGGCCGCTATCTAGGAGATACACCAGGAAGTCCCCCACCTCCCCTACAGAAGTATTGGTAGGATGGGGGGATTCCCGGCCACACCATTTAAAGAAATGGCGTAGTCGGCTGTTGTATACCTTCCTGGTGGAGGCCCGTCGTGACTGGGCTGCGATTGTTGCAGCCCGTTGCGAAAGGCCTGCTGAGCGGAGGGATCGCGTGACAGCACCCAGCACGTCAGGTGAAGATCCCCCGGAGCCGAATGGGCCATCCCCGAACTGGGCTGGTACAGGAGATCCGCTCGCCCTGGTAGGATCACCGGACGGTGGACCAGTAACCTGATGAGTCGTGGGAACCACGGTTGCCGGGGCCAGAACGGGGCTATGAGAAGGACCCGGCAATCCTCTTGCTCGATCTTGGTCAGAACCCGAGAGACGAGCGAGATGGGTGGGAATGCATAAGCCAGTAGGCCGTCCCACTCTACTGATAGAGCGTCGATCTTCCATGCGTTGGGGTCTGGGCCCCTTGCGCAGTAGATCGGCAACCGGTGGTTCGCATGGGAGGCGAACAGGTCCACGTGTGGTCGGTCGATCAAGTGGAAGAGCGACCGAGCCACCTGTGGGAGAAGGGACCACTCCGTGGGGGCAATCCAGCCCCTTGAGAGAGCGTCGGCTGTGACGTTCTCTACGCCCGGAATGTACACTGCTGATAGTGCTGTTCCCCGCTGTGTGCACCAGTGGATGAGGTCCCAGGCCAGTGCACACAGGCGACCCGACCGGGTGCCCCCCTGGTGATTGATGTAGGCCACGACTGTGGCGTTGTCGCATCTCACCAGAACCGCACGGTCCCTGACGTTCGACTGGAAATGCCGTAGTGCGTTGGAGACTGCCAACATTTCCAGGACATTGATGTGGGCCGATCGGTGTTCGGAACCCCACACGCCTGCGATTTGACGCGGGTGGAGGGTTGCCCCCCAGCCGAGGAGTGACGCGTCGGTCGTGACGGTCACCGACGGCGGGGGCGGACGAAAGGCCCGGCCCTGCGAGATGTTCGCATCGGCTAGCCACCAGCGAAGGTGGGGGACTAGCCAGGGCGTTGTCGGCACCAGGTGGTGGATTTGGTGACGGATGGGCCTGTAAAAGGAGAGCAGGTGAAGTTGGATGGGCCTCATCCTCAACCTGCCGAAGTCCACCAAATCCACCATGCTGGCCATAAGGCCCAACAGTCTGAGCCAGGCCAGCGCTGGGGCCACCACTGCTGGGAGGAAGAGAGAAACGCACTGCCGAAGGTTCAGTAGGCGTTCCTCCGAAGGGCGGGCCAATCCCCTGCGCAGGTCGAGAGACGCACCCAGAAAGGTGGGAACCTGCGAGGGGATAAGGTGGGATTTCTCGGTATTGATTATAAATCCGAGGTCGGAGGTCAGGCGCCAGGTATATTGGAGCGCTGCCTCCGTCTCCTCCCGAGAAGGGCCCACGACCAGCCAGTCGTCCAGATATATAAATATCATGATGCCCCGCCTCCGCAGTGCCGCCCCGATTGTCTTTGCAATGCGGGTGAACACCCGCGGTGCGGTGGAGAGTCCGAATGGGAGCACCACAAATTCGTACAGGGTATCGTTGTATAGGAAACGTAGGAATTTGTGGTGCTCCGGCCTGACTGGGACGTGTAGGTATGCGTCCTTCAGGTCGATACTCGCCGCCCATGCGGGTGGCACTATGGAACTCAGTATAGTCCTGAGCGTCTCCATACGGAAACGCTTCGGACGGATGAACTTGTTGAGGGGTTTTAAGTTCAAAATCGGGCGCCACACGCCAGCCTCCTTCTTGGGAGTCAAGAAGAAGGTTGACATGAAGCCCGTCTGAGTCCCAGAACGGGGGACGATACGCACCGCCCCCTTGAGGAGGAGGGCGTTTATTTCCCCCTCGAGGGAGCGGCGCTTTGCTAAGTCGGACGGCACGGGTGTCGGCCGGCTGAGCATGTCCGACGGGGGGGTCCTCGTAAACTCGAGCGCGTAACCGCGGCCGATTGTTTCGAGGACCCACCGGTCGGAGGTCACTTGCCCCCAGGACCCCAGAAAGTTCCGGAGGCGGCCCCCCACGGGTCCGTCGGTGGGAGGCCGCTCGGAGTTTGTCAAGTCACTTGCGCCACGCCCCGGTATAACGGGGGGCGGGCGCTCGGAAACCATGACCCGACTGGGTGCGTGGTTGGCCAGGTTGAGTCTGTGGGTAACGTGCGCCCGCCGTGTTATCGGCGCGGCCACGAAAACTGCCACGGGTCGCCTTTTGTTGGCGGCGGCGGGGGATGACGAATGAAGGTTGTTTCTTCGCCTTGTTACCCACGGCCTTAGGCGGGGCGTTGGGCTTTTTCAGATTGATTTTGTCCGTGGCTTTGAGGCGCTTCGCTTCAGCCTCCATGGACGTCTGAAACTGCCCAGAAAATAAGTCGACGCCGGTGAGTGGTAGATCGTCGAGGCGTTTACGCGCCCCGGCTGATGGTAGGAAAAGTGCATCTAGCACATTGGCGCGGCGTGACGTCGTCGCCAGGGTCGTGATCTTAGTGAACTGGTCGAGGATGGAATAAAGACCGTTGTCCAAATAATGAAGGGCCGCAATCATCATGTCCGCCAGCACCATGTTTTCCTCGTCGCACCCCTGCTCCAGATATTCTGATAGGAGCAGGAGAAAGGATGTTGTGCGCATACCCATGCGTGCCGAAGAATCCATTTTCCGGGCGACGTCCTCCAATTTGCCGCGGATCTTGTCCGCAAACGGAAGCTTGGAAGATGATGATCCCCTGTCCGCGATCAGCTTGTCGGAGGCTGAGTCTGGCAGAACGGGAGTGGCGAAATATTTCTGAAAATCCGCTGGAGGGAAACGGTAATACGGCTCCGTACGTTTGGAGTACGGGGTCCATTTTTTTGTTCCCATTACCCCATCCATCCTGTCGCTGCACACCCGATCCAAGGGCATCACCGGGAAGGGTTTAGCTGCGCCCGTTGCGGGGCCCGCCCTCTTTTTGAACGATTGGCGTTCGTCGGAGGGGGGTTCCGGCTCACAGGGGAGATTCATAACTCTTATCATATCTCTCTGAACCAAGCGTAGCTCGGTCTCGGAGACTGACAATCGTTGAATGGAGGTGACCAACTCGTCCTCCTCATTGGCCGAGTCTGCCGAGTCGGAGGGACGAGATGTCATCGAAGAACGGGATTCCGAACCGGCATCATCACGGCGCCCATGGTCGGATTCAAAGGCCGCCGACGGGTGCAGGCTGATGCATGGCGGGCCTC
Source organism: Asterias rubens (assembly GCF_902459465.1). NCBI lineage: Eukaryota > Metazoa > Echinodermata > Asteroidea > Forcipulatida > Asteriidae > Asterias > Asterias rubens. The sequence continues at coordinate 5,525,170 of NC_047071.1, read as the reverse complement.
CCTGAGGGGGTCCCCATTGGGTGGTAGCCAGCCGCCCCTGAACGTATGGGTTAGCGGGCGGTTGTGGCAAACCCGGGGGGGAATCCGGCGCACGGCTAGCCGTGTGGGGGAGTCCCCGTTGGCCCGGCGCAAGCCACCCATGGCCGTGCTGACTGTGGGGCACCGGTTCGGTGGCCAAGTCAGACGGGCCTTGTCCACCACCCTCGCGACGACCCGTAATTGAGGCCGCGAGGGTGTGAAAAGCTTCCAAAAATTCCTCCCTCGAGATCGGGTCCCCGCCCTTGTGACGTTTGTCACGGTGGGGGCGACCAGAGGTGGAGCCGCTCGAGCTGGGGCTACGAGGGCGGGCTTTCTTGCCCTTTTTGGAGGGGCGTCCCCGAGCAGACTCCGTTGTAGTGTCGGAGGTCGGCTGCGGGGCGGGAATACCCGAGCAGCGGGTAAACCCTGAAGTAGAGGGCGACCCTTCGGAACGTAGCGTTCCGACGGGGCCCCAAGGGGTCTGTACCCCGTTGCCAATCTCTTTGGCGACCGCCATTGCCCCAAGCCCGATAGCGCAGGCTGCCTGGTCAGGGCGGCGGTATAAAAGGCCATCCCTGGGCACCGCGGTACTTGCGTGTGCACTGTGGGGGGCCGGGTGCACTGAGCCGTGGAGAGGTAATTTCTCCGGCTGTGCATGCCCTGTACCCAGCCCTGGGTGCACCGAGCCGTGGAGGGGTACCCCCTCCGGCTGTGCGTGCCCCGCTGGCTGGCCTGGGATCGATGGGGCGGGCCCCGTAGTGGAGTCCCGCTTACCAACTCGTCCCTTTTTGGGTGTCGCCCCGGTACTGAGCGATTTTTTGGCCTTACCGGGGCGTTTCCCCTTCTGTCGGGCGGATCCCGGCGGAGACGGCGAGACCGTAAGGTCCCCCGCTCGGCCGGTTACAGATCCGTCAGCCCCGGCAGCCGGCTGTGGCTGAGGGGGCTGACTGGGAGATTGCTTTGGCGGCGACGTAATGTCACCGCCGCAATCCCCCGAGGACTCGGGCTGTCTCGGAGGGATGTAGGTCCCACCTTCAACGACAAACCCTGTCCTCCCCGATTTCTTATAACTCATAATTAACTCACTTCAAGAAATTCACACAACTCTACAAGAAATTCTCTTACAGACTATCCTTTATTTTCTATCGGATATCTGTCTAAATTACACTCTTATTAGCTAAAAGGGGCAAAGAATCTACCTCAATACGGACAATCACGTACTCACGTCCGCTGTCTTTGCCGGCTAAGAAAAAAAGAGGACGCCGACGTGTTGCGCATGTCACAGGGCGTTGGGGATGGGACTCTTGAGGGCGCTATTGTGTGTAAAACTCTTAGCTATTTGCCTGCCGGCATAGGGAACAATGCAATTGTAGTATTCGCTCTACAGGTAAGTAGAGTGAAGTAGACACAATTAATTTCGATTATTTAATCTAAATTGTGTTTCCCCTATACCTCGGAGTAAAAGCCGGCAATTCCATTCTTGAAATATCGATTTTGGGGTGCACCATTAGCATTTAATAATAATAATAATATGAAACATTTATATAGCGCTCTACGGAGAACAGAGCGCTTTACATGAGACTATGATAACAAAAGAAAAGAGAAACAAACAAACTAGGATGGGTGGGGAAAAAGAAATGTCTTGAGGAGGCTTTTGAATACAGGCAACGAGATCGCCTCTCTCAGACCCGCGGGGAGCTCATTCCATAGTCCTGTATTAATTCATGATTTGTAAACACACTATTTCCCATGCTTGTAATATAAATTTTGGGGCTGCATTATACTTCAGGCATTTGTAGTTCTGAACAAATTTATTCATTCATATAAATAACAAATAAAACTTGTTTTACCGTTATATTATACACATACTGACCATGAGTTCGCGGATGGTTTATATTGGATGAAAATAATAATATGGTGTTATCACAAAATATAAATGATTGTCTTGTGTCTTTTATTTGTCGTTATCATTATCAAAGGACTAAGTTTGAATACTCACATTCAGACTGAAAGTGCACACGGCCTGTCATCTCCCACCGGTGATGTGTTTATATTGTTGTTTGTAATTTATACGTTTCTCTTACGTTTATCAGTTTATCCTTGTTTGCATAAAGAAACAACTACCAACAGCAGATTTCGAACTCGTCAAGGCCCTGGCTGCTAACGTGGGATCACTCACATCAGCCAAGGCACACATTGACAAACAGATTATTTCTTTGACGAAAGCTGTCAAACAAAAAACACCACCCACCTACATCACCTCGCAGGCAAGACCACCGCACCCTCACCACCTACTCAGATACGAGGAAAGTTTTCAGGCAACCTGGAAAGACCTTGAGACCTATATGGGACAAGCTTTCGCCAAACTTACACTCGACCAATATCTGAAATTCCAATCGGACATCGAAAACCGTTTAGCTGAAGCCAAGGAAAACTCAACTGCCCAGCTGAACGAGCATTTCAAGACAGAAGACACTCGAACCACCGCCAAAAAGCTCTTTGGTTTCTTCGCAAGACCCAAACCAGCTCCTGGAAAGAACAAGAGAAAACGAGAAGAAAGCCACTGACTTTCAACACAAAACAACCGGTCTTTTTCAAGACCACCCCATCTTCCAAAGAGAGATTCAAATACGTTTAAACTGTGTCATTTTTAAATTAATCTGCTATCATCTTAGCAGATATATTTAATAAATAAACATCATTCCCAATACACAATAAACATGGTGAATCGAAAACATAATAAAAGAAAGTCACTCGCACGAACCCATAGAAAAGCCAATCGCTTTTCTCGCCACTGCTCAACCCTGTCCCAACAGAGACAACATGATCTGTTATCAGATTTGGCTAATCAAAGCGAACAATACATAACGAACCTTTCCAGTGTTGAACTTTCTATAGATCAGAAAATCGCACTAGGTAAAGGTTTAAACTTCGTTCCCACCCCAGCCAAACCAACACGCCGTTCTCTCTTTTGATAGATATAAACACTTTCAATCGAAGAATGAGAGTAAAATACCTTATGCATAACAAAACTTCCCGAACACAACCCTTCCAAACACCATCCACCTGGTCTCCCAAATCAACCTTCAATATCAAACTTGAAGATTATCTGGAAGCCACAAAATTCGAACTTGCTCATATTCGTTTAAAACAACAAACAAACAATATGACTAAGAAACAAAGATCAGCTCTTCTACAGTTGAAAAACAACAACCAAATCGTGATCAAACCATACGACAAAGGCAGAGGAATATGCATTATGAACACTCCTGACTATCTAGCCGTAGGCTTCCGCCATCTTAGTTCTCAGCATTATCAACAGCTAGAACAAGATATTACACAAGACACGAGTCAACTAGTTCATAATGTCCTTACGAAAATGGCCAACCAAAACATCATCAACCGCAAAACATATGAGTACCTCGACCCCCTCAAACAGAAAGTGGTGTGCCCGACAATGTACTTTCTACCAAAAATACACAAAACTCCACCACCAGGAGAACATTTCATTGGTAGACCCATTATCAGCGGATGCACAAGCCCCACAGCAAAGATTTCTGAATTCGTGGATTACTTTCTCCTTCCGATAGTTACCTCGCAACCCACATATGTCCGTGACACAACAGACATATTGCGTAAACTTGAAGAAACATCATTTCCACAAGATGTACTTATTACCAGCATTGATGTTGTCTCAATGTACACAAATGTCCGCCAAACAGAGGCAATTAATTGTGTATGCAATGCGCTCGAACGAACAAACCATCAATATGCCATTAACAAACCACATTCCTCATACATCCGTACTCTTCTGGAACTCATCATTGGGAGAAATTGTTTCCAATTCGGAAATAAATATTTCCTACAGAAAGTCGGTTGTGCCATGGGCTCTACAGCCAGCCCTGAAATATGTGACATAACACTCCATGATCTCGAAAATCGAATCCTCCAACAAGCTGACAATATACTCACTTGGTGGCGCTATAGAGACGACATTCTCATAATCTATAGCGGTAATATTGAAGAATTCAAAAACCTGGTAAATACCATGAATCAAATGCACCCTACCCTCAAATTCACTTTTGAGGCCTCAAACTGTTCAGTGAACTATCTCGACCTAACTATATTCAAAGGTAACAGATTCCGTGAAACTGGTATACTAGACACCAAAGTCTACACCAAACCCACAGAAACATATCAATACCTTCACAAATCCTCATCTCACCCACCACATGTTTTCAACGCATTCATATACGGGGAAACCCTCCGCTTTGCAAGAAACACCAACAACATTGAGGATTTTCAAGAGAAAGTCGAGACCTTCACAAACAAATTAACAGCAAGAGGTTACACGCATGATGAAATAAACACACAGATACAAAAAGTATCACATCATGAACGTGCTAACATGATTCACAAACCACTGGAAGTACACCAGCAAAAAAATAAATCACCTCTCGTCTTCACGACAACATACAACCCGGCCTTTTTCCACAAGGATATATCACGGGCAATCACTAAACACTGGCCTCTAATCCATAGCGATGAAACACTCACGGAAATCTTTCCGAACACACCTTTCATTGCTTTCAAAAAAGACAAAAACATACGGGAAAAGATCATCAGAGCCAAGTTGCCACCGGACACAACTGAGTCCGAAAGCGACATCGACGATCCCTCCCCCGAAAATAATTCTCTGGAATTACAAGAAACACTTGAGGATTTGATTGCTCTACTTTGAATACTATCCAACAAACGGTACATGCCTTGGTTATCTATTCAAACATACAAACATACCCACGGCTATGTCAAAAAAAACCACCATATTGGTTGCTCTCCACATCTTTTTCAAGATGTAAACAAGAGATTACCCGATTCAGAGAATCAACATTACATGCAACTGACGAGGAAGCTTACATGACTTCCGAAAACTAGTTATTGCTACCCAAGGATCTGCAAAAATATCCTAAATCTCGAAAACATTTTCGTTCACATACAGACCAACTTGGTCTTAAAGGGTCACACCTCCTGGTTAAACTATTTCCCATAAACACCATGTTTACAAAAACAACGGTGGAAATAGTACAGCACAGTTACTATAATTGGAATCGTATTAATACAATACAATTTTCAATTTACTACAAGTCAACAGACACAACGTCACTGGATGGGACAGCACCAACATTTATTATCCTATCAGTTTATCCTTGTTTGCTTAAAGTCAAAGTTCAGTGGCCACAGCCAATCGCCTGCGGGCATTTAAGGAATTTCGCTTAAGGTGTGGCAAGCCCCTATTTTGTATACATATATCTGGGTGCCTGTATTTCCAAGTCATTTTCTGTTCCTGATTCCGTTGTGTTGTGTTCGAGTTTATTTTAGTTCTTTTCAGACATGTAATTTTCCGTAGCCATCTCCCGTAAGTAGCCTTATTCTGTTTACAACTGTTATTTCTAGCATTTATCTTCCTTATGTATAAATATCTTTATTTAACCTTCGCAATCAAAACTTCCCTTATGTTAACATTTTCCTGTTCGGTATATTCAGCAAGTTGCCGTTTTCTTATAGTTATTTATCGCCGTTTGAGCCAACTCACTCGGTCCCCCTTTTACGGCTTATAGTCTCTGGAGTTAATTTCTCGTGTAATTCATTTTCTTGCTGCTTCATTCAGTATTTATTCTATTGCTTAGAATTATATTGTAGTGTACAAGTCCCCCGTTGTTTCCTGTATATTTTTTGTTGGTTTCATGTAATGTTTATACCAGAATACCGGTGAACGCCCCCAGAATACCGCAGAACATTTACCATGTGCACGGACGTAGTTTCTGAGTTTCTCCCGGCAACGATGTAAGTTTATTAAATGTATTAGTTATTTCACTGTTTTAATTTATTAAATGTATTAGTTATTTCACTCTTGTAATTTAACGCTGGATTTGTCTTTGTAGTGTCTTATATTCAAGTTTCACTGTTTATCAGCCCTCGGTCGTTGCTTGGTTTATTGCTGTATCTCGTTCTGCATTTAGAGTTGTTTTTGTTAGTCTGATATGGTTCACCTTTGTCTCCCTTCCCTTAATTGTTTAATAATGTGCATTTTTCGTGTCATTTAGTAAGCTATTTATGTATTTGTTATTTATAGTTTCACCTGTGTAATGTTATACACTGAGTGCAAATAAATGGGAAAAGCTCATCTAAAGGTCTCCGCCGTCTCCAATTTGTACCGTGCATGTGACACGGCCTTTGTGTACATGTTAAGATAATGGATTAAACTACCTCCATGGTTCAACCCACAATAATGTTTTTAACAAAATGAAAATGACATCTAGACAAGCCATTAAGCAAACGGCTAAAAATTACAGTTTGAACAGAACGCTGGTCGAGCCAGCCCAGCTTAATAACTTGTTGTCAATAGTCCAAACCTGTTGCCAGATTCTTAAAAATGCCGCAGCACCCGCTGTAAAAAAAGTAAACAAAAAAATCAGCAGAAACACTGCAACAGTCAACATTGTTTTAAAAATTTAACATGTGCATCATAAAACAATCGTCATAAACTGAAAATTATTTAACAGTAGTAGTCAGAAGCTCATTACTGTTGGTCGACATACTGAGCAAGACGTTTGGAAACAAGACTTTACTTTTAATCCATGCAACACAGGGATTTGTGGTATTGCAACTCGACGTCCGTTATACTAGTTCAACACTCGTTTGTAAGGTATCAGCCTTTACACATTATCAGTGGTATACTAACGCAGCGCTGTACTAAGGTGCCGCCGCGCCGGGTACCAACACATTACATTCTCGTCCCCGCTCGCTCACCCCCAGGCGCATCAACGTTAACAGATGGTTTCAGCCCAGATGTACAAGGTGGTGGGCATGAGTAAACTGAATTGGAAACTTGTATGCAGCATGATGCAAATGAACAATTTACGGAGTGACATTCCGCAGGCGCGCTCAGATCACTGATTTTGACGACAAGTAAAACTAAAACATCTTTTTTGAAGTGAGATTGAAACACATTTTCTAATAAAAGATAATATTTTTTTAACCTAGGCCTACAATGTTGCATATACGGCCAGATGAAGGTAACTTGGTTTTCCCCTTTCAAATTGGCGCAATGTGACTGGTTTCCGTCCAAAGTGCTAAACAATTATCAACTGTGATCCCTTAGGCCTAACATAATGGAAGAAATATTACCTCCTCAATGAGCCTAAAGTCCATTCAAACTGCCCATTTTTAGTTTAAAAAATCTTGAAAGCAGCTGCTTTCTTCAAGAATCTTCTATAAAAAAAACACCTTCAAAAGATTCTGCTCTGTATTCATGGACACTATGGAACAGGACAATGGCAGTACTGCAGGAAGTTTGCAGCCTCCCGAGAATGGGCCGCGGTAAAGCCACAATGTGACCGCAAATAGTTGGTATCTCTTTGAGGCGCACTAGCGGCCGGCCGCACAAGCGCCGTGATGCTGCCTATTGTTGTCACCGATTAACATATAAATAGCAGGCACAACAAAGGACATCATTTTAATGAGCTGGCCCTTGGAGTTGGGCCGCACGAGTGCCGGATCAAAAACACAATCGCGGCGCTTTGCGGGAGCGCTGCGGCGGGATGCAGGACGCCGCCTATTTTATTTTTGATGGCTTCCCTCATAATAGTTACCTTGCAACCCACATACATTGTCCGTGACAAAACAGACATTCTGTGAAAACTAGAAGAAACATCATATTCACAAGATGTACTCATTACCAGTATTGATGTTGTCTCAACCCCTTAAAAAATTTGGTCGGGATCCCGACCAATATCTCTGCGGGATAGGTTGGGAATCCCTGTGGGATACTGCCCGGGATCCCAACCCATCCTGCCGGGATTTTTGTTTCGGCATCCCAGCCTATCACATCGGGTTAATGATCAGGATCCCGACCTACACCCGTAGAGAAGTTGTACGTGTAAATCTACAGGAGTTGTAAATCACTGGAATGATGAAGAATGACTGTTGTACGTGTATACTGTACTTTTGTCTAATTATTATTGTTTAAACCAGGCTCTGCAGGGTCATTTCATAAGTTGTCTCTTCACTCTAATTATTATTGTTTAAACCAGACTCTGCAGGCTCATTTCATAAGTTGTCTCTTCACTCTAATTATTATTGTTTAAACCAGACTCTGCAGGGTCATTTCATAAGTTGTCTCTTCACTCTAATTATTATTGTTTAAACCAGACTCTGCAGGCTCATTTCATAAGTTGTCTCTTCACTAAAACTGGTTGTGTGTGGAACCCTTTTATCAGTTTGCCTAAACAGGGGGTCAAGTACTCCATGACTGTGGCACAGTAAGTAACCATTTTTCTAATGTTCAGATAACTTCAGTTATGATTATTTTCATGGTTACAAGTGATGTTTATTTTGTTGAGGATGATATTCTTCATATGATTGGCACTACTGGGTTTAATTTTTGTGTTTAGATTTCGCTTCCATATTGAAGCTTTTGAGGTTAAAGGAACACGTTGCCTTGGATCGGACGAGTTGGTCTATAAAAAGCGTTTATAACCGTTTGTTATAAAATGCATACGGTTGGAAAGATGTTTTTTAAGTAGAATACAATGATCCACACAAATTTGCCTTGAAATTGCGTGGTTTTCATTTTACTGTGCGAACTAATACGGTCGGCCATTTATGGGAGTCAAAAATTTGACTCCCATAAATGGCCGACCGTGTTAGTCGACGAGGTAAAGGGAAAACCGGCAATTTAGAGGCGTGTTTGTGTGGATCATTGTATTCTACTTTTAAAACATCTTTCCAACCCTATGCATTTTATAACAAACGGTTACAAACGCTTTTCAAAGACCAACTCGATCAATCCAAGGCAACGTGTTCCTTTAAAAACTTAGTACAGATCAACTAATATTAAGAAATAAGGTTTGCGTACGTTGTAATTGATTGCCTCATCGTTAAGTTTGCTCTACTGTACTGTCATCTCAAAGAAATAAATATATAATATAAAAAAAAGTGATTGAAAAAATGATGACAACAACCCCATTGAAACACAAATAAGTGCTCTAAACTCTCTTATTGGTTGGGGGCAGTTTGGGAAGTAACGGGCAGTGTTGTTTTTAGTACTGAACAGTTTTAACACAATAGCTGTGGAAATGGACAAGAAAATAAATTTAATATTTATTTTCTTGTCCTCCTGGAAGCCACATCCTTCTGTTTTGAGCTTGTTGCTGCCGAGCTGTGCCGTCTTGTAGGCCCCTAATCCAGGTAGAATCCATCAACCACATCAAGAGGCATAGATGTAGGAGGTACGGCTGCCCTGCACACTTATAGTGCGTATTTTACGTATTGATTGTACTCTGCCTCCCTATAGTTTGGTGTCCGCATATTAGAAAAGCCACAATTGCCTAATGAATTTTTTTTACAAATTACAAATTTTAACACAGACTATCAGACTTGTTGACCCCCTTGGTTACATAACTATTACAACTGTATAATATTACCTGATAATCTTGAGTGTGCTTCATGGCTTCATTCAGTGTAGTGTATACGTCTTTAAACTGGTACAATTAGTACATTTAGGTCACATCTCTCCATTAAATCATTGAGCTGTGCATTCATCTTCCTGGGACAACAACAAAGATGAATTATAATTCTAGTTATTGAATCTGAATCACTAAGATTAATTTCAAAGGAACACGTTGCCTCTGATCGGACGGGTTAGTCTATATGCAGATGGTTGGAAAGATGTTTAAAAACACAAACACGCCTCTAAATTGCACGGATTTCCTTTTACCTTGTCGACTAACACGGTCGGCCATTTATGGGAGTCAACTTTTTGACTCCCATAAATGGCCGACCGTGTTAGTTGGCACAGTAAGAGAAAAACCACGCAAATTCGTGTGGATCATTGTATTCTACTTTTAAAACATCTTTCCAACCATATGCATTTAATAAACGCTTTTTATAGACCAACTCGTCCGATCCAAGGCAACGTGTTCCTTTAAGATATAAGTGAACAGTGTTTTGTATTGTGACGTCCCACATCAGCAATTAAGACCAACAAGATGGAATGTAGACTGGGCCCAGCCCGCAAGGATAGATCCAGTCCCTGCCGCTAGATCCAGTGATTCCCAATTGGATACAATGCACATGTAGTGACATACATGTAGATGCCCAAATAGTCACTGCTCTCAAGTCGGCAATGGAATTTGACTTCGTATCTATATTTCAAACGACAGAGGTCAGAGGTCAAACTACACGCCGGTTTTGCAATTTTTTTAGCCTGGTCTCTGGCGTTATTCACGAGCCATGAAGAATGACGTCAGACGTTCAGGCTAGATGGAATGTAGCTGTTTTTTAAATCAGCTTAATGAGTCAGTGCACAATAACACTCCGTGGTTACCAAGTCACCCTTCAGCAGTTGCACACAGTTAAACATAGAGTCATTAATATTCATGAACACAGAACGAAAAGTCATTATGACCTGTAACTTCAAATCCCAACCAGTCATTAGTTTTCATGTGTCGCATTTAATTTAGTTTACTTGGTTGAAGACAATGAATTAAAATTTGAAAGGCTTGCATTCTTTTTTCTTTTCTTACAAATTGAAGCTTTGAGATTTGTAACACAAAGATAGATTGCCCCAAATGTTGAAAGATTTGTTTTTAAACCAAGTTCTCATTTGCTATGTGAAATGTTGTACACAGAGCTCTGCTCAACTTTATGGCTGCATCAAACACAACTAATGTATCTTTTTTTATTTGTTTTATATTTAGTGTTGATCCTTAAGGGTAGACAAACATTTTCATACAACTTTGCTATTCATGCATAGGGAAAAGAGGTGTAAAGCTCATGAAAAAGTGAAATTAAAATTGTCTTTTATTTAATTATGTTCACAAGAGAGTTATCATAACCAGACCTTCGTTTTTGAAGAGCGCGATCGCGCTCCTACCCCGCTCCTGGGGCTGTTTTCAGTTGCGCAAATCAGGCATGCAACTGCCCGATGAAAACAAAAGAGGAAACTTTTCGAGACCCACAATGGTACCCTAAAAAGTGTTGAGGTTTTTTATGCTCTTAGGATCAATCTTAGCATGTATGACAAAGACAAAGTGAAGTGTTTTATACAACTAAAATAACATGGAAAAACACCTTGCCTATGTATGCACCGTAATTCTAAGGTGGCAAAGCATCGGGAGTTGATTAAGTTGAAGAAAACTAACTATTGTTTCCCAGGTAGTTATGAAATTTGCATAAAATTATTATTGCATAAAATTATTATTGGGGGGGGGAATAATAATTTTATGCATATTTCATAACTACCTGGGAAACAATAGTTAGTTTTCCTCAACTTAATCAACTCCCGATGCTTTGCCGCCTTACAATGTTCGGTGAGAGCCACTTGTTCCCACTTGCCGTCTTGCACATCACACAATATGCCATTCCTGGCTTGTCCACTTTCCGGACGATTTCGGAGAGCAGTTTACCGTCTACGTCTTATTTTTCCAACCAGAACCACTTCCAGGTATTTTTTACTCCTTTATCTATGGCTTTGATTTGGCCAGGTACCACTCGGTCCCGCTCTAAAATATCTTTTCTTTTGGATGTCATTTTGACGGACGTTTGAAGATGCGACTGTTTCGTAGCGCAATGTGACACTCGCACACAGCAGCAGTATACATGTACGTTTGGTAACTAACTCACACACACATACATACATGTACAATACGTGTATACTATTGCAAAATAGCGGGACCAGACGAAGACATGACCTTAGACTCATTTCAAGGCTGTATAATAACTTGGTTTAGCACACAACTCGCCTGCGCCACGGGGTGCGTTCCACTGTTCCATATTTTTCGACCGTACACACGGCTATTAATGACTGCACGCAGTGTGTAAACGTATGCATTGCTTGCTGTGGGCTTTAGATTGACCATGCAGTAGAATGGATTGCGTGCTGCGGCAGAGGCCAGACCATGCGTTACGATGCATTGTTGTAAATTGTCTTAAGATCGCGCTAACCGCGGAATGTTTTTCTTAGCGCTAATCAGTTTTTTTAAAACGCGGAATTCCGCGGAAACGCGGAAGAGTTGCATGCCTGGCTAATGCGAAGCGCATACCGTCGGGCGTACGTAGCTCAATCAACATCTGTTGTGCAATCTTGAAATTGAGCAGTGCAATTAACAGATTGCTAGCTTTACGAACTCGCAGCCGGGTACATTACTACACGTACACACACACGCTACTGTATACGTCGTTCGTGCAATACTAGAACTACTACTAGTGGATCAACGACGTATTTTCTCGTAAGAAAATGTGTATTTTCTAATGCTTTATATCAAATGTGACCTGCTCTAACGAAATGAGGATTGTCTAGTGAATTTCACATTTGCATATTTCATAATATTCCAAACAAACAAATATTAATATTTTAAATGAAATAAAAATCAAGATCATACGACCTTCCTGTCTGAAACAATGTGGAATTTTCGACGCCCTTGACGCTTAATTTTACGACCCGTTTTGGAAAACACAAACTCCATAAAAATTAATTTGAAAAAACGCGACGTCTCACACACTCATTAAAATAATATTAATATTTTTGTTTACGATAATGAAAACATCAATTTTTAACCCCCCGTAGTCAGGCAAACAAAATTACCAAAATGAACAAACAACTCAACGAGAAGTTAGATTATAATGTGTAGACAATTTCACCAATAAGTTTGACAATGTTTACCTGAAATTTTAGAGCAATTTGCGTTGATATTTCCAACTTGAAATGCGAGTTTTGTTCCGTCAAGTCAAAACATAGTAAAGACAGCTGTCACTCAGCGCATAGCATCAACCCCCACGGGTATACTCGGCTTGAAGACCAGGGAACATTCGCAATTTCCCCGTGGATGTTTCTCATGATTTTAGCGAAATTTCTTACCCAGCATGAAGTTTAACTGAAAGATTATTCCTTTAACATTCAGAATTATTTTGGTTTGGAACAATTCAACCTTGAAAAACCACAAAACAATGATGGAAATTAGACTCTGTTTTCCCAACGTTCGATAAACATTCCACTGTTCCATACGTCGTACGTGTAGCAAAGTTTGTGCATGGTACCCGCGCAGTGTTCGTGTGTACATTGTCGTATTACCAGCGCTGCAACTAGCTATGGCAACAAGACCGGGTCGGGTGATCGGACTCTCACGCTGCATGGATAAACAACGCCTCGGTCTGTGAGCCATACTAAATCTCGCGACGCGGATTTATGAATGAGAGATGTCATCGCTGATAAAACAGGGTTTGCCTTTGGTGACCTTTGAACCCCTTTCAGTGTTGACACATGTTTTTGGTGGCTATATTTAGACACCTCTAATCTTTGGCTTTCCAATGGTACTCTTGGTGGCGCTATGCAAGTTGTGTGAAAAGCTTTGCGACGCTCGCCAAATTTGGTGTTTTCAATGAATGTTCGCTGTCTGTCCCGTGGGATTTGGAACATTTTTGGATAATTACGTCAAGAACATGGCTCAGAAATCGTCTGTTTTTACATCTTTAGTAATCTTTTGACGAAAAGGTAAGACCATAGTAAGTTTAATCAAGATTTAGGCAACCTAAAAGTGTAGTAATAAAAAAATTAAAAAATTCAATAATTTTCATTAATTGTTTGTTATGATTATGTTCGGTGTCAAATTACACGAAATGAAACTTTACTAGACATTCCTCATTCCGTCAGAGCGGGTCACAAATGTGAAAAAATTTTAGAAAAAAGGAAACATTAAACATAAAACCTTAAAATCGTGCGGTATTTGTGTTACATGGGAGTGGGATCAGGGTTGTTTTATTTTATTTTGTCTGTCAATTTTATTTGTGTACATCCGAGTCCGTTCCGACCTGACCATTTTAGTAATCATAAACCGAGTATGCTAGTCAAACAAATTGAGGTCCCTGGGAAATATAGGATTTGAGGCATTGCATGGTGAGGTATCAATGTATATTTGGTTTGCGGTAACACCATGTGGGTAACTACTTGCCAGGTACATGTAGGCAAGTAGATGCCAATGGTCAACCCTACCAATAGCCCTGAGCCCGCCAACCACACAACCAATCAGAGCATTGATTAACCTGCAGTGGATCCACTGAACCGTATAAATAAGCCCACTCTTCTCTTACCTCTTCAGTCTCCTGACGATGACTAGAGCAAGCTAGTCGAAACGTTGAGACCAATTCAGAACTGACTCCGCGGCAGTACAGTTAATTACGATCCTATAAGCTAAAGTAGTAGTCCAGTCTAATTTCTACACCATCCGCCCTGGTAATAGTTAAAAAGCAGGACAGTTCTTTTCAGAACTGAGAAGTCTCCCGAACCTCCGATTATCTACTCCGCGACAGTAGAATAAAGCAAGACAGTTTTCTAAGAACAACTCTACCTGGCAAGTAGATACACACATGGTGTTACCGCAAACCAAATATCCCTGGAAAATGTTGTATACAACCGAAGCAACTGATACGCTTCAAAGATTTTTTTCATACACAATGTCAACCTCTTCCCTCAAAGGTACCCATTTATACCCCTGGGTGAAGAGAAGCAATTATATAGTAAAGTCTTTTCCTTGCTTAAGAACACAAGTGTCACTATCGGGATTCGAACCCATACTCTGATGACTTTACAACCAAAACTTGATTTTGATGTTCTTAACGACTTGTCCACGACACCCTACAACTGTGACTTGTCCACGACACCCTACAACTGTGAATTTATGACATCAAACTTTAGTAGAAATTTGCATTCGCAGGAAGCTGGGCTACAGTCATAAAAAGTGTAGTTTACAATTTACATGATTCCAGCAGACAAAATGAATTAATTGTAACGATGTCTTAAATTGATACAAAAACAACCAGTATTGAGACATTTAACAACACTCATCTTACCCATCAATTAATCTGCTTTGAATTCATTGGTCCCTCCAGGCTCCAGAGAAGGAACTTGGCTCATACTTCCAGAAGACATGAAGGCGTTTCATCTGTGGAGAGAGGGGAAGCCATTAGATAGTTGGCTCATCACAACTGCCTTATACATGTAGCTCTAGTCAAGACATCAGGGCCCAAGTTCATGGCTTTGCTTACTGTAAGCACGGCAAGCATTATGTCACGGGTAAGCGCCGAATTTGGGCTTCTGCACGTGCGTACTCCACGGTACTAGGCATTCTACGCTTACAAGGCTAGCGCAGAAATTCGGCGCTTGCACTATCGGGGAATCGCGATCGTAAGCGCAGAATTCGGCGGTAAGCAGAGCCATGAAATTGGGTCCTGCACTAGCTTCAAATCCCACTAAGATGGTTTTCAATATACTCGGGAAGTACTGAGTATGTAATGCTTGACATAAGTGTATGGGCCAAATAAACAATGTGATTAACGCACGAAAGAGATGGGAACCATCAAAAGCTCAAATATGGCCACTGAACATGTCTGGAAGTACCGCCGAGAGAAAAGTCACAAAATTTTGACAATTTTAGCCGCTTAATTCGCTAAAAAAAGGTATTTATTAATGGGAATAACAGTGTTCGTACCCGGTGTTCACTGCGTGGTAATGACCTTGGTTGGTGGCTGGCGCTGTTGATGGTATAAAACATTGTGAGAAACGGCTCCCTCTGAAGTGCCATAATTTTTGAGAAAGAATTAATTTTCCACGAATTGGATTTCGAGACCTCAGATTTAGAACTTGAGGTCTCGAATCAACCATATAAACGCACACAACTTCGTGTGACAAGGGTGTTTTTTCTTTCATTATTATCTGGCAACTTCGATGACCGATTGAGCTAAAATTTTCACAGGTTTGTTATTTTCTGCATATGTTGAGATACACCAACTGTGAAGGCTAGTCTTTGACAATTACCAATAGTGTCCACTGCCTTTAAATTGATAGTTTCATTGATTCCTTTGGTAGGCCTATACAGTAACAACTACATGTACATGTATTTGTCACCATCACATCTAGAAACATACATGTAACTCACTTGATTTCATTGTCAGTGTCTTTCTCCTGTCACAGTAGTTATGGGTGGATGAACAGCTACATGTAGTAGAGAGGGATTATTATCAAGTCGCTAAAGCAGGCCTGATACTTCACGGAGGCAACGGAGGCAATTGTGTTTTTTGTCTCATTTAATTATTTAGTTTCTTAAATGGAATTTAGTAACAGCTGACAAAGTGTTTAATGTATGTACATGTAGGATTGTGTGTGCATGTTGTACTCATGGTTAACCCATAAAAGAGGTTAACACATGCTCTCAACAGACAAAGACACAAAATGTGCAATAAATACTCACAGATGCAAGCTGTGTGGATGAACTCTCCATGGTCTGCAGACTGGCATTACAACCTCAGCTCAAAGGCGGATCTTCACTTCTTGAGTTCACAGCTGTGGGGAGTGTGGGAAAATGCAGAAAATGTGGTCAAAATTTATGAATGTTATATCGGGAAACATGGGAGACATAAGAAAACTATTCTAAGACATTCCTGAGCTCCAAGGCTTTGAATTAGAGATTTCAAATGCTGTGTGGCCATACAGTACACAGATCCACCCCTCCCCAAACTGCAAGATGCTACCCCCAATGATACACCCCTGCCACCATACTAGACTACACATCGTCTGCTAGAGTAAGACTTTTCCGATATTAATCGGAGAAGAACATTCAGTTTTTAAAAAGGTTTATTGTTTCAATAATCATTTAAACAATTTTTTTTAAACAATCAAAAATTAAAACTTCCCATACTTGATTATGATTGACCTCACCACACTGCCCACGAGAGACGAGCCCCCTTCTTCACCAGCAACAACATACTTATTCTAAAATATTGTCTGTGACTCAACAAATCGATAACACACTGCAGATTGGGCCGTGGGATGTGCCTGGGCTGCCTCGGCATCCTCATTAACATGCACACCAGGCGCTGTAAACTGGGTTCGTGGCTTGTAGAACTGGTGATGGTGGTGGTGGAGTTGGTGACCGTGCAAGAAGAGGTGGTGGACTGAAGAACAGTGGCCGGGCTGGAGGCGGTGGAGACGGTGGTGTGTGTGGAGCTAGAGGCAGCACTCGAGGGTCGGCAGGAGGCTGGACGGCACACACTGATGAACACGCCGAGGAGGCTGCTTTCTTATGACGCTGGTAGTGTGCTGCAGCTCTCCTCGCGTTGTCAAACTCCTGCGGACAGGCACGGCACTGGTAAATGTAACTGATGGAGACTGCCCGATGGGAACGTTTCTGATGCCTTTTCAGAGTTCGTTGATTGAAGAAATTGTCTTTACAGACAACACAGGACCAGGCATAAGAGAGTGGGTACTTGAAGATCTGGTCGACAGTCTCCATTAGCTCAGCACTGCTTGATGGTTCAGCAGAGTGGAGATGCATCCTACCCATTCAGAGTTTGTTGATTGAAGAAATTGTCTTTACAGACATTACAGGACCAGGCATCAGAAAGAGGGTACTTGAAGATCTGGTCGACAGTCTCCATCAGCTCAGCACTGCTTGAAGATTCATGATCTGTGTGGCGATGCATACATACATACATACATATAGGGCATTTATATAGCGCCACTACGTCAAGAACGCAGCGCATTAGATAGGAGTATAGAGAATGTTTGATACACTTCTTAAATGTTCGAAGAGAGTCGGATTTCCTGATTGAGGGGGAGAGTGCACTCCAGGTGTGTGGAGCAAAATGTGAGAATGTGCGACTTGAGGCCGACTTAAGAAGCTTGATTGAGTTAGGTTCCATGAAGCAAGTAGTGTCGGATGCTGAGCGTAGACTTGAGCGCCCAAGGCCGATGGAGAGACAGGCAAGAGGATAAATAGCCAGGAGCTGTGTTGTTGAGGCATTTATACACATAAACCAAGATCTTGAAGGTTATCCTCTCCCTAATCGGCAGCCAGTGAAGATCTTGTAGGTATGATGTGGCGTGGTCATGCTTTGGGGCACGACAGACAAGTTTAGCAGCCCAGTTTTGTAGCCGTTGGAGTCGCTGTATGTCTGTTGAGTTGGACCCAAACAGCAAGGCATTACCATAGTCAAGCCTGGTATGAATCAGAGCACGGACAACAAGATAACAGGTGTCCTTATCGAGGAATCTTCTGATTCTAGAGATATTGCGCATCTGGTAGTTGAGACCTTTGCACAGGGATGTTACTTGAGCATTCATACTCAAGGAAGTGTCAAACACAACACCGAGATTGCGCACACTCTCAGAGGGCTGGATTATCTTGGTACCGATACAGAGAGTCACTGCAGGCAGGAGGTGCTTAAGGTGATCAGAGATTACCACGAGGAACTCGGTCTTCTCCTCGTTGAGCTTGAGCCTGTTGACAATCATCCAAGACATGATCTCATCAATGCATGTCGACATCTGTGAGAGTGCAGATATCATGGAATTGTGGTTGCCGGGGTCGAAAGAAGAATACACTTGTATATCATCTGCGTAGATGTGAAACTGAAGGTTGTACTTACGCAGGATGTTGCCAATTGGAGTGGTGTAGATGTTGAACTGTTGGGGGCCCACTATCGATCCTTGTGGTATGCCATATTTCAAGTCAAGATGTTGAGAAAGTGAGCCGTCAATACATACACTGGTTGTTCTTCCAGAAAGGTAGGACCCAATCCATTTGAGCACATTACCCTCCAATCCCATTTCATCCGCGAGCCTGTTTAGCAAGATGCGGTGGTTAACGGTGTCAAATGCCGCACTGAGGTCTAACAGGGCCAAAAACACACCTTTGCGCCTAGAAACAAGTTCCATGATGTCATTTTTGACTTTCAGCAATGCAGACTCGGTGGAATGTGCAGGCCTATATTCTGATTGCATCTTACCCATGTGCCGGCGTAGGCCCGAAATCTTGTCGATTGATTTCGAGCACACGGCACAATGGGCAGGTAACGCCTGAGCGACCTCACTCATGTTATGTTAGGATAAATCCGAGCAAGCATAATCCATGAGATGTTGGCCACTGAATCGGATTGCTAAGGGTGCACTGGAACTAGGGACTATTTATGATGAAGTAAACTTACTGCCCAATGAACAGCATTTTCAGATTATTCTTAAAAGAACAGATGCAAAGTAAGCAACAAGATTACGACTTGAACGACAACTCTGCAAAACAGACTTGTAGAACTCAGGTGCAGTGTCAAAGAGCAGACTGTTCTTACGCGTTCTTAAGCAAGAGCACTGGGGCGATTACACGCGGCGCAAGTGCACACCAATACCGCGAAAGCGCTTTCATTTTTCCATCGCCGTTGGCGACTGTTTGTTTAACGTGATACCCTGCATTGCAGCCACCATGTCTTCAATGGTAATCACCCTAGCCCTCCGCGAGAGGGGGAAGGAACATGGTAGCCCGATTCCACGCATCGGGCAAATGTCTGGGTCTGTCCAAGATACGAGACCCAGGCGTTTTGGTCCCCGATGCGGAGAACCGTCGGAATATTACGCTGTAAACGCTTTCTATAATGATTCCGTTGAAGACCTAGGGCTCACCTTTATGGGTACAAAAGTGGCCAGAGACGAATTCACCATAGTCGCGCAGCTTACGGCGCACGACCTTGTTGTCCATCTCCATGGCAATGTACGCCACAGTAACAGTGGTCAAACCATCGCCACAGAACACGCTACACCCAGAGATGGACGACAGGGCCGAAACCAAACCGACGCAACAAACCAACAGACTTAAAATAAAGAGCAAATAACCCTGACTTAAGGGGTTGCAAAGCCCATAGATGGCTCTTTGCTACAATGCCCAGCTTACTTCAGTAGCATAAGAGAGGGCTACTGAAGTTCGACAGAACAGTTCTTATTTTGCGCCTTGGGGCTGTACGGCCACAACCAAACACACAGCTCGGGCATTAGGAAACGCCAAAATAACGTGGCACACGTCCAGGTATGTCCAAGGCAACCGTCCCAAAAGGCGGAATACGACATTAACGAATGCCACAAAAAATCTCCTGCTCACCTTTGTATGTACAAAAGTGGCCAGAGACAACTTCACAAACATTTTGCATTTTTCAGCGCATGACCAAGTTGTCCATCTCCATAGCAACGTGGTAAAACAACTGCCACCACACACGCTGCACCCTTAAATGGACAACAAGGTCAAACCAAAACGCATAATAAATCCTGCAACTTAATCCTGCAACACAGCCAACAGCTGAGTGCCTTTTCTTCTTCCTTTCTTGTTCTATTTACCCTTTGGCCATGTCCAGGAGGATGAGGACAATTCTCTTCTCTTCGCCGCTTGTGAGAGACGTCGGACATTGCAGAGCCCCCATGGAACTCCTCTTACTCACACCCTCCCCTGGTCCCTTACCAGCGATTTCAGAATGCTCTCTCCAGCGTCTCGAGTCAGGTCAGTCTTGGTTGGTGACCCTTGGGGCCTCGATTGGGTTTGGTGCTTTTATGTAAGCTCGGTGCCAATGGCCGTCTTCGGCGGTTCTCTTCTATTTTTCTACGCTGTTGCCGGGGCCTTGAAGGCTGCTGTGTGCGGCCTGGTCAGTGTTCTCTTCTGGCTCCTCTAGCTGGGGCCCCGACCAATTTCTAGTTGACACTGTGGACTGTACGATCGCCCTGTCCTCAGCTTTGCTGTCTGTTCATACTTTTTTTAGCTCCCCATAAGGTCATTTCACACTTTCTTTTTCACTGTTCTTCTTGCTGGATGCTTGTGAGTTGGAAAGGTTTTTTTCTGGCTCAGGCTCCGTTTGATTTAGGGCAGCGGTTCTACATGTGACCCGCCACCTGCAGTTTCAGCATGATACGCAAGAGTTTGGACAGTTCCCACAACTTTCATTATGCCTCTTGTGTCCTTTGCAATTGTAGCACAGGAGGTTGGGTCTTCAAGCTACATACCTTAGAAACAAGTTGGCATAAGTTTGAAATTTTAGACTACAATATGCATGAACATTCAAAAAATCCACTTACGAATAGAAAACAATGCCATCCACCTTGTCCCTCCCAACAAATTTGCAAACTCTGGAGTACTGAAGTGAGAAGCTGGGGCTGCCTGTTAACTGCCGCTTCAAGTGCCCCTGTTTCAATGGAAACAAAAACATGAATAATCTTTAAAAAAGCATTACACAAAAACAATGATGTAAGTGTGGCGTGTCATGGCCTGGCGGTCAAGGGTACCGGAATCAAGCTCTGGTGTTTGATCAGCAGAGTGTGGGTTCGAATCCCGGTCGTGACACTTGCTACGTAAAATTTGGGAGGTAGTGCTTTCTGCTCTACTGATACCCAAGCCTGTTTCAGCCCTCGGAGTAGGTGCCAAAAAAAGGGCGGGCTCTTGAAAAAAAATTATTGGTAGCCCACACCTTGAAATGGTCTTCAGACCTTGTATGTCTGGCGACTTGCATAAAAAAATGTTTTTAAACAACTGGAACGAGACCAGCATAATGTAAAGCTAAACCACACTTCAAAGTGAGAAAAAACTTGCAAGAACAACTTGTATCATTCTTATCAAACTGGGCTACTAGATCCTTGAGCCAAGTTCAAACTTGCTGCGAATGCAATGCAAATTCTGACATGACAGGGCTGTTTTTGCAGCGATTGTTGTGCAGGAGTTAAAGGAATACGTTGCCTTATATCTCGCCTTATATCGGTCGAGTTAGACTTTGAAAGGCACTTGGATTGGTGTGTTATGAAATGCAATTGGTTAGATAGATAATTTAAAAGTAGAATAGAATGATCCACAAGTAAACATGCCTCTAAACTGCATGGCTTTCCTGTTACGTCTCAAAGAAACACAGTCGGCCATTTTGTGGAGTCAAAATTTTGACTCCATAAAATGGCCGAACGCTTTAGTTAAAGGAACACGTTGCCTTGGATCGGTCGAGTTGGTCTTTGAAAAGTGTTTGTAACCGTTTGTTATAAAATGCATATGGGTAGAAAGATGTTGTAAAAGTAGAATACAATGATCCACACAAACATGCCTCGAAATTGCACGGTTTTCCTTTTACCTCGTCGACAAACACGGTCGGCCATTTATGGGAGTCAAATTTTTGACTCCCATAAATGGGCGACCGTGTTATTTCGCAAAATAAAAGGAAAACCGTGCAATTTCGAGGCATGTTTGTGTGGATCATTGTATTCTACTTTAAAAAAATCTTTCTAACCATATGCTTTTCATAACAAACGGTTACAAACGCTTTTTCATAGACCAACTCACTCGTCCGATCTAAGGCAACGTGTTCCTTTAACGACGTTAAAGGAAAACAGTGCAATTTTGAGTGATACTTGTGTGGATAGAAAGATGTGTAGAAAGATGTTGTAAAAGTAGAATACAATGATCCACACAACAGTCCTCGAAACTGCACGGTTTTCCTTTTACCTCGTCGACTAACACGGACAAAAACTTGACCCCAATAAATGGCCAACTGTGTTAGTTCGCACAGTAAAAGGAAAACCACGCAATTGCGAGGCAAACTTGTGTGGATCATTGTATTCTACTTTAAAAACATCTTTCCAACCATATGCATTTGATAAAAAACAGTTACAAACGCTTTTTATAGACCAACTCGTCCGATCCAAGGCAACTTGTTCCTTTAATATTATTAGAATGTATTCAAAACTCACTTGATATGAACATAATTATTTGGGTTATGATTAGAAATGGGTATGACTGGAGCTACATGTACCTTGTAGGGTTAGGGTAGGGTTTGGGTTTAGGTCAGGGTTTGGGAATGGGTTGGGACTTGGATTTGGTTAGGTTTTGGAAAACTAATTACATGTAACTCACAACAAGTTTACAGGCAGTTTTTATAATCTCCATGGCCCATGCAATGCTTGCGCCGCCTGCACGTTTTACGGGAATTGTTGACGGAATGTGGCTCCAGGGAGAGATGGTGGAAATTCACGCACAATGAATTGTGGCATAGGTGGCTAACATCATACTGCCGGGATATTAAACTTCTAGTATGTACAATGTACACCAACCGATGTACACGCATCATTGTGCGTGAATCTCGGTGTGGAAATTTAACATTCATGATGCCATATCCATACGCCCTTGCCCTTCCCATTCTCCTCTTTGCATAGCCCTGCCAAATATCACATCCTGTGTACGAGTCATGTCCGACTTTCTTTGCAATTGCTGCAGCGATTTTAACCAGCCACTCTTCATCCATGGTTAGTTTCTTAACTACTGCAAAAGTTATCACAAAATCAAACAAACCGTTTGGTACAGAAACAAAATAAAAAGTTCACAGGTTTACAAATAACTTACAGGGTTTACAGATGGTAACGGTGAAAGACTTCTCTTGAAATTTAATTGAAATGCTTCCCTTTTTGAGAAAACATTAAAACAATCAATTCTTGATATCGAGAATTACATATTTATTTTAAACACATGTCATGACACGGCGAAACGTGCGGAAACAAGGGTGGGTTTTCACATTATTTTCTGCCGATTCAGATGAGCGATTGAGCCTAAATTTTCACAGGTTTGTTAATTTATATATAAGTTGTGATACACAAAGTGTGGGCCTTGGACATTTACTGTTTACCAAAAGTGTCCAATGGCTTTAAATCATGTATTCAACACCTAAGAAACTCAATTCTTCACAAGTTTACCACAAACTGCTATCCATCCAGATAATGACATTGAATTTATTTGTCCAGCAATCCCATTGTTCCCATTGTGCCAATTTTAATTTTACTTAGGCCAAACAAAATAATATATAATGTGTGTGTTTCCTATTACACTGGCCAAAACATTAGGGTATTGGTATTGACGAAAACACATTTTAATTTGTAGAATTATGTTAATGCTCCAATTTCGTCGGAACAAATAATATTTTATTACAAATATTTTTCCCCCAAACAACTTTATCTATTTTTTAGACATACACTCAGTACTTTCCCGAACTGCCTCTAGCTGCCGGGCAACCTCGGTAGTCTAGTTGGTAAGACACTGCTCTAGAATTGCAAGGGTCGTGGGTTCGAATCCCACCAGAGTAACATGCCTGTGATATTTTTTCACAGGACTCGGGGGAAAGTACTGAGTATACAGTGCTAACACACATCGGTGTATGGGTAAAAACCAAAATTAATATTCTTTATCCCCGATGCAAATTTAACATCTATTATATCGTTGCGGTACCCGCTGCCAAAACATAGGATTCGACCTGCCTCTAGCTGCCGGGCAACCTCGGTAGTCTAGTTGGTAAGACACTGCTCTAGAATTGCAAGGGTCGTGGGTTCGAATCCCACCCGAGTAACATGCCTGTGATATTTTTTTCACAGGACTCGGGAAAGTACTGAGTATACAGTGCTAACACACATCGGTGTATAGGTAAAAACCAAAATTAATATTCTTTATCCCCAATGCAAATTTAACATCTATTATACGTTTAATATTAATAGTTGAAAACTTGAGACCAAAGTAGCCCTTGACATAAAACTATTTGTTTCTTCGTATCTGAATTTATTCATTGTGAATGTTCTTACCAAGCTGTCAATCTTAATGAAAAAATGCCAATGGAAAAAGACTGACCTGGTGGTCTCTCAATCAAATTCGTGGAAAATTACTTCTTTCTCGTACGTAAACTACGTCACTTCAGAGGGAGCCGTTTCTCACAAAGTTGTATACTATAAACCTCTCCCCATTACTCATTACCAAGTAAGGATTTATGCTAACAATTATTTTGAGTTGCCGGACCGCACGCTATTAATATTATGAACAGAGTACAAACAACATCGTCTTCCATTGATGAAGTTGCAACCAATGAATTAAACAAACTGCCATGAAAATAAGCATGCACGGCAAATTAGTATTGCAAACCCAGCGTTGGTTGCTGCACCGGAAACCCGGCAGGTTTCGTGTCGCGGTCTTCCCCCGCTCATCGACTCGGGAGTTCCCACCAGCACGCAGCCAGCAATGGGGTCGCTCCCGTTTTTTCGTATGACGACGTGTATGCCATTACACTCAGTTGTTTTGTTCTCGTTGTTGTAAAACAATAAACCAAAATTTATTTTAATTGATTGTCAGCGATATTTTTATGTATATAAATGTTGACTTACCATCTACAACATGAAGTGGAAGTATAGAAGGTTGTTCTTTCGTTCTTCTAGCCCCCGACATCCGCGTACTTTTAAGGGCAACACCGCATACGCGCACTAACTTACGGCGAGCAATCCAAGAATGGCATCTGACTACTCGACTCGACTCGTGCCTGCATCATATCTACTGTGTGTACAAAACGCACGTGCGTTTTTGCAGGCTGAAAAAATGGGCTGGGTGGGCGATTTGCAGGCTGTATGCAGGGACCGGCTTAACACCAGCGAATGTTTTATTACCAGTGGTATACCAATTATAGAAAGAAGGTTTGAAACAATTGTGATTAATAAGTGATCTCTTTGGAGGAATTACCATGGAAATACCTTTTTTTTCTTTTCGTT
Organism: Asterias rubens; assembly: GCF_902459465.1. Classification (NCBI taxonomy): domain Eukaryota; kingdom Metazoa; phylum Echinodermata; class Asteroidea; order Forcipulatida; family Asteriidae; genus Asterias; species Asterias rubens. The sequence goes on along the minus strand of NC_047071.1, from coordinate 5,499,741 downwards.
ATCATGATTTATAAGTTTTATAAATTAAATTTGTTCCCCACAACACCCCTATACTTCAAAATGGACACCCCCTTTGTTAACATAATTCAAGGACCCTGGATGCTCACAAAGTACCTTGGTGTTTGAGCAATGGCGATCCGGCGGGAACTAGTTTTGAAACCGCAGTGCTCTGTGCATTGTCAATATACTACCGCCATTGTTTTTTTGCTCAAACGAGAAAGCCTATCATTAGAAGTGTTCGCTTTCGTTTGGTATAAATAAAGCCTCAGGAAATGCAAACGCTTTTTTGTAGTTTTACAAAAGTAGAACCAGGCGAACTTGAAAACAAAACGGAACGGCAACGTTTTTTGTGGTTTTTTTTTTTGTGTGTGTAAATGACTGGCTTTGGGTCTTATAAACCACAAATGTACCTAAATATTTCAAAGCCATGATGTGCCCTTTTCCCAAGAGGCATATCCAGGCAACGGACAGTTCCTATCGCCCGGTGTTGTTTCTGCACTACATGAAAATAAAAAAATATCTGTCTGACATTGTCCCCTTTTTTATAGATCGTCACTTGTGGTGGTTTTCTCTGCAGTCGGGTGGGCACTTACTCAGACTGATAAATGTAAATAATAAAAAATCCTCAATAATGACCCCATATCAAATGAAATGTAGTTTGGATCAATGTATTTTCCCTATACCCCAAAACTTCCTTTCATAAGCTGTTCGCTTCCATGCTTCCACCGCGCCGCAACATGCCCTGGCATGCCATTCGACCCGCAATGTTGTTGTTGTTTGTCTGACATCAAAATAGCCACGGTCGTAAACATGGCAATTGTTTTCCTGTTCTTTGAAGTTCGGGGAATGTAGTCCTTATAAAAAACTTATTACCTTTTTGGAGGATGGCGATTGATTATATTATATACTTAAATGCGTTCGGCCCTCATATGCCCCTATGACGGCGGCAATGGCATACTCACTCACTCATCCAACGTGATTGTCGAGTTTGAAATGAGGCGCATAATTATTTTGTCTTTCTCTAAATTAACCCGAGTGAGTGGTTGACGGTTTCACCCACTCCACGGTACTGATGATCACTGAATGAGCATCCATGGGGCATTACTGCGCGAAAATCAGCGCGCTCTCGCGTGGGACGCACCCGGACGTATTATAATTTTATGCGCGCTTCATTTAAAACGCATTATGGCGTATAAGCACGCGCACTTCAAACAAAAAATTAATATACGTCGTTGGTAAACGCAAACGCGCAACATATGCGGAAATTCAAACGTGTGTGCCACGTACGTACGTATGGGTATAATTTTCAAAATATTGAAGAGTGTAGTTGGTTTTTGCATAAATATTATGATCATTATTATTGTTTTGGTGTGAATCCTCATCATGTACCGATATTGTATCACATCATGCGGGCTAGCTGTGTCGGTAAGTGTATCATAAATCATTCAAATTTGAAGTGTTTTGTGTTACTCGCTCGTTTGTAAAGAAATGATGATATTATTCCTGATTCATATAATTTCAGAATATATATAGTTACAAAATGCCATTAGGGCCTATTATTAATTTAAAAAAATGATTGATGGAAAACAATGTCAGCGGCTAAATAATAATATTACTGAAGTTGTTTAAAGGCAATGGACACTATCGGTAATTGTCACAGTTGGTGTATTTTAACATTATACATAAACAAACCTGTGAAAATTTAAGCTCAATTGGTCCTCGAACTTCCGAGGTAATAATGAAAGAAAAAAACACCCTTGTCTCACGAAGTTGTGTGCGTTAATAGATGGTTGAATTCGATACCTCAAGTTCTGAGGTCTCGAAATCAAATTCGTGGAAAATTACTTCCTTCTCGAAAACTACGTCACTTCAGAGGGAGCCGTTTCTCACAATGTTTTATACTATCAACCTCTCCCCATTTACTCGTCACCAAAAAAGGTTTTATGCTGATAATTGTTTTGAGAGATTACCACCAATAGTGTACACTGCCTTTAACGTTGTTTTGATACGACACAGTTCCAGTTGGCACATTTTTTTTTTGACAATGCGGTTATTATCATTGCCAGCTTATTCCAAATGTATTACAAATTGCAAGCATTCCAAAATGTATTACAAATTGAAAGCGCGGGTTTAACAACTTACAGCACCACTTACCGACCACGGGCACGGTCTATACTTTGATATAGTATCATAGTGATTTGAAGCCAAGTGCCCCCAGAAATTCACTCACAGCGTAAAGTTAGGGATTCGAAATAATTACGGTATGTGCTTGATTGCAAAGTCACAACTGTTGAAGTGCAGTGTGATGGCAATATTATTGTTCAGATTAGAGATGCTATGTCAGATTTTATGCTGATTTGACCCAAAAATTTTGATTTAAAATTCAATAGGTATTTTGATGGGGGTCGAGAAAGTTACAAGCTTTCATTTAAGCCATTGCTCGAAAAAAAAGTCCGCCAATTATCAGGAGCAGTGAAATAAAGTGCTCAAAATTAGTTTTTGTCGGGATCTCGACAATTTATCACGTGACCAATTCTTATGTGTTTTATAAGAAACGTTTCAAATTTTTGTCATGGTTCCTGACCATTAAAAGTAAAAGTTAAACTGTTTTTCGTTAGAGCGGGTGATACTCTTTGAACTACCATTCACTCCAACAAAATTAATTTGTTGGGGCCAAAAATCTGACATATCATCTTTAAAACGCCGGGCGGGGATGGGTTATCTATGAATGACAAACTCTCTACTTCACATGGGATTCAGGTCATTGATCATTGCACAGTTTTACATGCTTTTTAAAATATTTTTTTTCATTTCTTTCTTATTCCATCGCGCCCTCTCTCACTTTTGTTAGTTTCCTTATATTTTTCTGAAGAAAAAGACTGATGGCTCGCTCGGGTGTGAGTGTTGTTTTGCTCGAGCAAATTTTATTTACGTTGAAAGCACAAGTCACAAGTTAAAAAAGCTGGTTATTAAACAATATTTATGCTTATTATCAAAATAAGTACAATGTGAAATTGTACTTTGCCGGTTGGCTGTTAATCTTATTTTGGTTAGCCTAATTGTTTTTGTGTAGGCCTATATAGCTTTTTTGGTGCTGGTCAAGCAGCTGTTGAAATTCGGCCCTGCTAATGTGTCGCCCAAAATAAATAAAAACAAAAGAGTTTGCCTTTGGAGATGGCATTTAATTTTTAATATTGCAGATCTTTATTGCAGAACATAATTTGAACTTATTGTTTAAAGACATTTGACACTATTGGCAATTTTCAAAGACCAGTCTTCTCACTTGGTGTATCTTAACATAATGCATAAAATACCAAACCTGTCAAATTTTGAGCTCAATTGGTCCTCAATTGGTCGTCAAAGTTGCGAGATAACTATAAAAGAAAAAAACACCCTTGTCACACGAAAATTGTGTGCTCTCAGATGCTTGATTTCGAGACCTCAAATTCTAAATCTGAGGTCTCTAAATCAAATTTGTTGGAAATTACTTCATCCACGAAAAACTATGTCACTTTAGAGGGAGCCGTTTCTCACAATGTTTTGAACTATCAACCTCTCCCCATTTATACTCGTTACCAAGTAAGGTTTTGTGCCAATAATTATTTTGAGCAATTATTAATCTGAGTGTCCACAACCTTTAAAGCAGACTGCTTTGTTTTTTGGGGAACAGTATACCTTTTTTATTTGTTATTTGTATTTTGTTATTAGATAAACACTTCGAATTATAAAAAATATTCTTATGACACTGGCATTACTTGTTTAACAATTTGCGACAGCCTAGTGATTATACCAACCGATATCGCAAGCAAAATGTGACGTGTTATAAATTGTTTAAATCCTGTCACCACGGAGCCCCGATCTTCCCGAGCACCGCCGTGCAGGCAATGCATACATGTACACTGTGATTGCCGTTCTGTGGCTCATTCGACACATCTTGTATCACCAACATTTTCCAGTCCAGTGATAGAACGCACGACACAAAATAACGACGGATGATTCAGCTAAACAAAATTGACAAGTAATACAACATAAGGAAAGGTTAAATCTATGGGCGCAGATTTGAATAGAAATGATTCAGGTGATATAATGATCAATAGAAATGTATCCATGTGGTTATTTAAAGCCATTATACACTTTCGGTAAACAGTATTGTCCAAGTCCCACACTTCGTGTTTCACAACTTATTGTATAAAAACAAACCTGTCAAAAGTTAGGCTCAATCGGTCATCGGAGTCGGGAGAAAATAACGGGAAAACCCACTCTTGTTTCCGCGCGTTTCTCTAACGAGAATTGATATTGTTTTAATGTTTAAAGCATTTCATGGAATAATATTTCAAGAGAAGTCATTTACCATTACCTTCTGTAAACCTTGTAAATTATTTGTAAATCTGTGAACAATAAGACACTATCTAGTAAAAATGTGTGTTTGTTACCACAAAAAATGTGTGTTTGTTTGTTCCACAGTGTTGTTGAATTGGCTTCATGTAGTCTACTGACAAAATGACCAGTCGAGACATAAAGTAAACTCTTTTAAGTTGCATGATTCATACCAGACTGTATGTATGGTGCCTATACAGAAACATTGTTGTGGGTAATTGAAGCTGCACACAAAAATCATTGACATGTTTACCTCCATGTCTAAACAAACAGTAAGTGAGTGCCTTTGGTATGGTTTGGTCATCAAGCTTGTACTGCCCGAGTTTAACTTGTATGATATGGGTTGACATGCTTACGTTTGTAGGCTTTGATCACATCATGCACCTTAGTTTTTGCCTTCATAAATCTATTGTTTTAGTCCCCAAAAATTAGGTAGAGACCCCAGTAAAAATCTGTTGATTAATGTTTTATCTTTCATAAATGAATTTCGATTTCAACGATGGCATTTTTAATAGATGTTAATTTTTAATCTTTGGATTTAAAGCCATTATACACTTTCGGTACAGAAAAAAAAAGTTCACAGATTTACAAATAATTCACAGGGTTTACAGAAGGTATTGGTGAAAGACTTTACTTTTTGAGAAAACGTTAAAACAATATAAATTCTCGATAGCGAGAATTACGGATTTATAGTAAACACTAGTCATGACACGGCGAAACGCGCGGAAACAAGAGTGAGTTTTCCTGTTATTTTCTCCCGACTCCGATGACCGATTGAGCCTAAATTTTCACAGGTTTGTTATTTTATGGATCCTTCCCTTAATCCCTTTCCCCTCTCTTTTTCTAAAAATGGATATGTATTTGTTTGTACTTGTGTTATGCCTCTGAAGAAGGTCCGGTTTGGATCGAAAGCTAAGGCCACCTACCCTATTCATTATTTTATGTATAAGTTGTGATACACGAAGTGTGGGACTTGGACAATACTGTTTACCGAAAGTGTATAATGGCTTTAAAAAAAAAATGTTTGCCTTTACCCTTACACCGATGTCTTATTGTTTTCTTCAAAATCACAGGCAAATCACTGGTGAGTGTGATTAGAACCAGCGAGCTTTGCAACTGTAGACATAGAGGGTCTTTTTTTGTCTTTTCCTTTTTTTAATACAGAAATTACCTTTTTGTATTCTTTGATTTCTCAATTGTCAGGCAAAACTATTCATCAGTCTTCAATCTATGCACTCAATTCTCAAAATAATTAAGATGCCAGTAGGCCTTTATTTGAAACTCAACCATTGTGTCCAAAATACTAATCCAATGGTCATCACGTTTAAAATTATAGTCAGATTACACTTTTCTGTGCAATTTCTTGATCTTTGTGCTAGTAAGTAGTTCTTGGTAAGATATTCTTTCCATTAAGTTTATAGATTGATTTGTACTTGAAACCCAAGGCTCTCTAAATTGATGATACTAGAAACGTTGTGGGCTTTGTGCTCTGGATGTTATAACGTTGTAAAAGCGGTCAGTCGCAATACACAAAAATGACATGGTAAAATTACACTTGTCACAATCCAAAAGTTTCCTCAAACTAAAGAAAAATGCAAGGGGTTTACTTCAAGTATGTAATACACAACTCTAATGAATATATTACAGGAAGCAGCAACTTATAATTTTATGTATAGGCCTACATGGTAAAACCATGGTCAGCCGCATCACAGTTCCCAACTGGAGTTATTTGTCAATATTGGATTCATTCATTATCAACAAGTTAAATAAATTGATTTTACTGGTTTTGACTACTAAAATCACATTATTGTCTCTTAAAAATCATAGAAACACGGCTGAAATGTGTTTTTCGATGTAAAAGTTTACAAATTTTACATTTTTCAGAAGTATTAGGATTTCACATTTGACTGATCAACGTTATATTCAGAGTATTGCATTGAACATCTTGCTGTATGTAATTGAACAAAAATTAATTTGCAGATTTACAGTGACTTACATGCATTTATTTTAACATAATGTACCCTGAAACTTCAAAATTGTGGTTACTATTAAAAGTGGCCCGTAAATTCAAAAAGGCCCGAGTTGTTTGTTATCACAGGTTCTTCAATGCAACAAACAATTTGTATGTTACATGGTTCGTAAAAAGTATATAATTATAACACACACAAAACATGATCACATGACAACCATCTCTTTGACTTTAGAGCACCCATCCCTTTCACTTTACCTGGATACATTTCACTGCATAATTACACCACACACCACTGACTCGACCATGCATTGCTACCCTTACATTGCTACCCTGATTTGTAATGCAGCACTTTGTAAATGGAGGCAAGAGGACATCAGCTGTTTGCTTTTGTTTGCCCTTTTGGCAGGTGACGTGTCTGTGATCTCTTTATAATCCTTGTACTTTCAGTTTGTCAGCATATCATTTCTGCTTTTTCAGCGTGGAGAGTAGTTAATTTCAATGCCATTACTTCACCTTTTTTACCCCAAAGAAATCTCAGCCATATTGTTTTTTTTTTATATTTTATTTCATATTATAACATAAAGACGCTTACAAATGATGAAACTAGAAGTACAGATTGGAATAGCACATGTACAACTTACAGTTTTTAGCATTTGCTTTGCGAAAAATGCATGGTGGGGTGGGCATGAGTGGCATATATTATGCAGAGAGCCCCAGATCTCTTAGATAATTGTCTTCTAGTAAGTCATAAGTTACTGTAGATAATCCAGCCTTGCTGACCTCTTTGCATCCTCCTCTTGAAAAAAAGATTTGGTCAGTCGCATTACATTGCATGGTCTGTCGCATTACGGGTTAGTCGCATTACACTTTTTGATGACTTGGTATTAAAATAATTTTTTTTTATTGTTCCAACCAGAGTGTTGATTTATGTACTCATTTCTTACTTGAAGCATAATTTGTTGCTGTTTAAGACAACAATAATAATATATCAACTTTTGAATACACTTTAATTATTGTAAAAGACCAGGCTTCTCACCTGTATATACCAACAAATGCAGCACAAAATAACAAACCTGTGATAATTTTGACTCAAATGGTCGTCGAAGTAGCGAGATAATAATGTAAGAAAAAACACCCTTGTAATATGCATTTGTATGCTTTAAAGTGCATGATTTCGGGATCTAAAGATTTAAATCTGAGGTCTCAAAACCAATTCTCACAATGTTTAATATACAACTGTTTTATACTATCAAAAATTCTCTGTTAAAATTCTCTGTTGCTTTTTACCAAGTAAGTTTTTATGCCAGTTAGTTAACAAGTATTATGAGTAACTACCAATTAGTGTTCATCAAACTGCTCATGGAGTTTATTATACAAACAAAAACTTGCAGCAAACAAACCAATAAATTAATAAATTGGAGGGTGATATTATAAGATCAAAATAGTTAAGAGTCAGTTCAGGTAAATAATTGACATAGTTGCTCACGGTCAAAAAATGAATTTTTTTTATACTTTGTTGGTGGAAGAGCCTTGGGGTGCAAGTAAACAAAATTGCATTTTCAATTCTATATATAGCCCGTTGCCATGGTTACGGCTCATTTTGTTTTTTGGCCATTTTAGGCCGATTTTGGGGTTTGAAAAAATGTTTTTTAGCTCATATTTACAACTCCACCCCACCAAAATGCAAAATTATTTCAAAAAAACCTTTTATATCACTACAAAGTATCATCCTTGGCCTTCCTTGAGAAAAAAAATTATTGCTTTAAATATCACCCTTGTGCTATTTTTGCATCATGCATTACAGTATGTTTTTAGAACTTGCAAAATCGACATTTTTACCCTATTTTTGGACCCCAAAATGTCAACTTGCCAGGGGTCTCAGAAAATTTTCCTTTCGGCTGTGATTAGGGCCAACATTGGTCTTTCCATATCTGGTGTCACAAACTTGGGCAATTGTATCCTGTTGTGACAGTACTGCCTCAAAACTAGACTTTTTTCCCATAAACGTGAAAAATGCCTTTTTAAGGGTCTTTTCACATAATATCGACATACTTGTCCACGGTAAAAAAAGGAATATTTTTCTTATACTTTGTGGATGGAAGGGACTTGGGGTCCAAATAAACAACATTTACATTTCAAATCATAATATAACACGTTTACATTTCAAATCAAAATATAACACGTTGCCATGGTAACAGTTCATTTGTGTTTAGGCCACTTTAGGCCGATTTGGGGGTCTGAAAAACTGTTTTTTTAGTTAATATTTACAACTCCACCCAACCAAAAAACAAAAATATTTCATAAAACCTTTTACATCACTACAAAGTATCATCCTTGGCTTTACTTGAGACAAAAAAATATTGCTATAACTTTCACCCTTGTGCTATTTTTAGAACGTGCATTACAGTATGTTTTTAGAACTTGCAAAATCAACATTTTTACCATATTTTTTGCCCTCAAAATTTCATTTTTTCAGGGGTCTCAGAATATTTTCCTTTCGGTTTTGATCAGGGCCAAAATTTGTCTTTTTATTTCTGGTAAGAAAAACTTGGGCAAGTGTATCCTGATGTTAACAGTACTGTCTCAAAAAATAGACTTTTTTCCCCAAACAGAAAAATGCATTTTGAATTGTTTTTTCTTCATATTGAATTTCTAACATTAAAAAGTAATAATTCTATCAGTCTTGCAGCTTTTCCTAAGCACTAGTGGATTACCCAACATTGATCAGGAACTGTTGATGACCTTAATTTTAGAATTTGCCCAGCCCAGCCCCAATCATATTTCTTGACATTGCATAAAACAATGTTTTGTGAATAGCGCCTCTTTTTTGAAAGTGTTCCCTTTCGGTTGTTATTGGTGTTTTCATGTCTTCTGGGTAGAAACACTGTGTTTATTGTATCCTGTTGTGACTGATCATGCCTTAAGTATAGTAATTTTTCCCCAAACAATGCATGCTTGTTAAAATCTGGCACTGTTTCCATGCCCTTTGAGTAAATAATACAAAGTTTTTATTTAAACATAATGGTATCCAACCAAACCATAACCAATGTTTTGCCACTGAGAGTTCTTGATTTGGCTACTTTGTATACCTATTGTACAGGTATGATTCCCATTGCAAGTAGAGTGCGATGAGCATTCTTTACAAGTTGTCTTTAACAACCCTAACCCCCTGGCTGTTTTTGCTTAAAAATATACCTAATCCGCCAAAATCAATCAAATGAGAGACAATAAATATGCAACTGTACTGAATCCACCATAATCAACCAAAGCATTGTTAACATAAGTACTGAATCCATCAGAACCAATCACTAACATCTTGGAGTATTTTGATGGACTTGGTCTATTAGGATCCAACTCTAGTGTCACTACTGGTTGTTACATAGCTGAATCAATCACAATCAACCAACTGAACGAATTGTGATTGAGCAAACTCGATGTACATTTACTTGTTTTTTTTTGGGTGGCTCAGTCTCAATGAAATTATTCTGTTCGCACTGCCGTTACAGGAATATCATTGTTGCATCACTGCCTTTTTTTTTTTTTTTTTTTTTTTTTTAATGCTTTTGTGGGGTTTTTTTTGGTGGGTTTTTCCCGAAATGCACTGCCATTGCATGAATATCCACTGATATTTTTTGGTTTTGTTCTTTTGACACAAAATGAGGGGGACAAAATGAGTACCAAAAAAATCTTGCTGTGTGGGGAGTCCTAAGATGTCTACTCTCGTCTACTCGGTGGTGCTGGTGGTGTGTCCTGCCTCTTCGCTGCTTTCAAGAGAGTGGTAGTTGATGAAGCACTGTCCAGCACACAAGTAGACTCCACACGCTTGACAGCCTCGTCTTGTTGTCTTTGTTCTTCCAGACTTTGTTACTCCGTTGTGCAGTCTGCACCACCGACACCAACGTGCGTAGCGACCTGGCATCCTAGTTGATGTGTGCCCAAGGGCGTTCTTTGCTTTCACCCTCTTGGATCCATAAAACTGCACCTCAGCTCTGCCTTGGGCATACCCATCGATGAGCTGTGTTGCTACATCCATGATGAACTTGGAGTGGGTGGGGGCACTTTCATCTTCCTCTGAGCTTTCCGGACTGTTGGTTGCTACGGTGCTGTGGTGTTTCCGGTAGCATATCCACGCATTCACTCGAGCTATGTCAACGAGGAAATACAGGATTTTTCGCCACCACAGCTGGGACTTCCTCGAGCAAGAATAGTATGATCGTAGCTGATCCCCACGATCAACCCCTCCCATGTAGCGAGTGTAGGAGATTGCCTGTGGAGGTGCAGATATGGTCTTTTTCTCCAGGCGTCCAGTGCCATCATCTGCGATCTTTCGCTGCACGGAGTGCTCCTGAGGGTCTCTCCACCCTTGATGCGCTGAAGAAAGAAGTAGCATCACTCTGCTGTCTTTCCAAGCAGCAACAGTCAGTTGACCGTTCTGCCGTGTGGAGAAAGAGCCCCGAGGGTTGCTACTCATCCTCTTCACCCTCTCGCTGTTAAAGTCCTTGGGCAGGCCTCTGCTGTTGCCTTTGATGGCCCCGGTCAAGTACATCTTTTGGCTCAGAAGGTGTCGCGCCAAGGGGATAGATGTGTACAGCTTGTCGGTGTACAGGTGGTGGTATGAGTTGAGATGGAATTTTGCAGTGTCCATTGCGATGTCCAACATCTTAGCAGGCTTCTGACCGTGAGGGTGGATTATGAAGTTCAGGATGAACCCTGTAGCTGATTCGGCGATGGCGTAAACTTTGAAGCCGGCACGAATTGGCTTCAGGGGCATAAAAAACTTGCGAACGCTAGCCTTGAATCCCCTGTACCGGATCATCGCCTCGTCTATGGTCAGCTCCTGATCCGGCACGTAGTTCCTCAGGCACTGTTTGCGGACCTTGTCCCATACCGGCTGCACATGGAACAAGGGGTGCTTGAGCTTGGCGTTGTATCGGTGAGCCTTGTCTTGGATGAGGGAGGGGTCCTTGCTGGCATCGTTACACACAAGAAACTGGCTGATGGAGTCAAAACGGTTGCGGGTCATTGTGGACGAGATGAGGGAGTTACGATAACCGGGATGTGTTGACCAGTAATTTTTGTAATTGGCCACCTTGACCAGACCCATCACCAGGTGTATGCCGAACCAGGCTCTTATCTCTGCGAGTGACGTTAGCCGAACGGGTTTCTCCGCAAGTTTTACATTGGTCCACTTGACGATGGTGAGAAGGAGACTGATGGGAAAGAACTTGAGGAAGTACTTCAAAGCCGAAGAGCGTCGGTTGAATGAAGGTCCTAGTGTACCCTTCGGCTTGAAGCTTCTAACTCTGATGTTGTGTAGAGTTCTCGTCCATCCTTCACTGTCCTAATTAAATGTCAGGAATGTGTGTACTGTAGTAGGAGTACAACTATGTCAAAATCAACCAGTGGGTTGAAACTCCCATGGAGCTATCTAAAGGACCAAGTCAAACAAAATCAACCAGTGGTTTGAAATATCTAAAAGACCAATTCTGCCAAAATCAACCAGGATGTTGTGTCCTCACATACCAAATCCATCACAATCAACCAAATGGTACAACATGGTGGTGTGCCAAATCTTACAAAATCAACCATATTCCACCGATTGATTTTGATGGATTTGGTGCCGATTACAGGGCCTACTCTCCTTGGTCCCTGCCTGCTACCAAATGTAAAACTTTTCATAGAGATAGAGATCATAAACAATGTAGTTTCTGTGCTTGAGGCAGATGGTTTAGAGCATCCAATCATGTCCAACACAAATGTGGAAAATTAAAAAGCCCGCTTAAAAGTGTGGGAAAAGTTTGCCAAGATCTTATTAAAAACAATGATACTAACGATTTGCAAGATGAGCGTAAGAGATCATTTAAAAGGAACACGTTGCCTGGGATCGGTCAAGTTGGTCTTTGAAATGCGTTTGTAACCGTTTGTTGTAAAATGCATGGTTAGAAAGATGTTTTTGAGTGATACTTGTGTGGATCATTATATTCTACTTTTAAAATATCTTTCTAATCATATGCATTTTGTAATAAACGTTTACAAACGCTTTTCAAAGACCAACTCGACCGATCCAAGGCAACGTGTTCCTTTAATGAAACCACATTGAAAGAAGTTGTAAATACTTGCACCTGCTCAACATAAATAAGTAAGATGCATTTGCAGTGACAAAAGTTTATTCAGGCTAGTTTGATTATTTTTTCCATTCACTATCTTACTAATTCATAATTATTATCTGAGAACGATCAACAAAAAACATTGTCAAACATTACCTGCTGAATTGTTTATCACGTTAAATAAACCAACTCTTTTAATGTTTGCAACACTACAATTGAAAGGAACCCCACCATGGATGGGGGAACTGCTTACAGAAGGCCAAAGCAGGTGACTGGCCATTTAGATACGTTGGATACAGTACTTGCTCACTTTTAGAGCCTCTTTGTTCTGATAGGGATGAAAATGTTTAGTTTGGTAGCGGGCAGGGGACCAAGAAGACTGTTATAAGGCCATGTATAGACAAGAATAGTAAAGAATACTCATCGCACTACTTCTCTTCTTGCAATGTGAATTATACCTGTACAACTAGGTAAAGTAGTCATGACAAAACAAGAACTCTCAGTGGCAAAGCATGTTATAAACTTGTTATTTGTTACTTAAAGAGCATGGAAACAGTGCCATATTTTTTTAACAAGCATGCTCGTTTTTGTTTTTTATCAATTCAAACTAAGGGATAACTTCAAAATGCATTTTTATTGTTTTTGGAAAAATTTCCATGTTTGAGGCAGAAGTGTCACAACAGGATACAATAAACCAAAGTGTTTCTCCCCAGCAGACATGCAAACCATAATGATAGCCCAATCACAACCAAAAGGGAAATATTCTGAGAACCATTAAAAAATTAAGACAGTACAAACTTTCTTGATGTGCAAGGGGAATTTTTATGCAATGTCAAGAAATAGGATTGGGCCGGGGCCGGGGCCGGGGTGGGGCCGGGCGGGGCAAATTCTAAGACTTAGGTCATCAACAAGTCCTGATCAATGTTTGGTAATGCACTAAGCCTACAGAGTGCTTATGAAAAGCTGCCAGATTGATGGAATTATTACTAACTTCTTAATGTTATAAATTCAAAATGAAGCAAATTTTGGCCCTGATCAAAATCGAAAGGAAAATATTCTGAGACCCCTGAAAAAAAGCAATTTTGAGGCACAAAAAAAGGGTAAAAATGTTGATTTTGCAAGTTCTAAAAAAAAAATCTAATGCACGTTCTAAAAATAGCACAAGGGTGAAATTTATAGCAATATTTGTTTGCTATATATAGAATTGAAAATGCAATTTTGTTTACTTGCACCCCAAGGCCCTTCCACCCACAAAGTATTAAAAAAAATCATTATTTGACCGTGAGCAACTATGTCAATTATTTACCTGAACTGACTCTTAATTTCTCATTACAAATTGTTCATAGTTTCAGTTTATCAATGAAAACTATACAATAAGTAATAAAAATTCTAAGCTCATTACATGGCGTTGCTTAAAACTGAATCAATCTTCAGAGTGACTGCATTGTCAACTTCAATTTCATAATATATGTCAATCAAAAGTACAAAAAAGACAATACTGAAAGATTTTAATGTTAAAATTCACTCAAACTCAAGAAATACATCATTCATGAGAAAACCAAATAGTTTTAAAGTTAGTCCTTAGGCCAAACAAAATAAATGTTGTGTTTACGGTAACCCGACCGACCTGAATTTTTTGCGGCCGAATTGCCGACCTCAAAACATTTTTCTAAATATTTTTAACTTATAAACTTTTATATTTTACCACTTTCCAACATGAGGGTTTATTTAAGTGGTTGTTGCAATGATGTTTTTGTTGCATTAAACGGATGGTCATGCATCACCACCACCAAATGTTATTGTTTTTTTCTAATTTTAGAATTAATTTTGTAACTTTTCACATGAAGTAAAAGCCAAATTGTATCAGTTTTGCAGTGGTCACCTCGGTGTTAGAGGATGTGATTGGAACCTCTTTTGACTTTCTGTTTTCTGTGATTGGAACCTCTTTTGACTTTCTGTGATTGGAACCTCTTTTGACTTTCTGTGATTGGAACCTCTTTTGACTTTCTGTGATTGGAACCTCTTTTGACTTTCTTCTGTTGGCCCTAATAGTTTGAGAGGGTGGATCATATATGTTAGCTTTCTGTTGACCATATTATAATAGTTTTAGGTGATGTCAAATCATTGTTCACATAATGTTGTGTACTATTGACTTTTGTATATATTGTGTTTTTGGGTGATTCATAACATTGTCCAACCCAAGGTTACTCTCTCTTCAGTAGTATGTTCTATGTTCTCATTACCCATATTCAGACATAGTTCCCCTCTACCAAAAATAAACTATTTTCCTCTTTTCAAACTAGTGAAGTTGAAACTAAATTCCCTCCCAAGTGAACCAAATGAACTGCCACATCTTGTTATGCTAATTAATTTATGTTTACCCTAAACTTCCCCCCCCCCCACCAAATAAAGCGTGATACTTAATTAATTGCTGTCGAATTTAGGGTCCGTATCACCCAAAATCACGTGACCCAAAAGGAGGAATTACTCCTTTTTCGAAGTTATCCGAAATGTTCCGAACGTGTTGTCGTCAACATTCGGACAGTATCGTTGATGTTCGGTATGGACTCGTAATGTTAGTCCTGTCGGGCGTAGATCCAGGAGTTTTTCAGCCAGTTATTGCCAATGCAGGCGTTGTGCCTAAATAAAGCGTTTGCAAAGTGATGCGCCAGTTCAAAATATATAAACCTGGGAAATCGCTTCGGGATCTGGTTAAGTTTTCGTCCTTTTTGTTTAAAAATATTTGTTCAAAGGTGTTTTGACTTGAGTGTTCATTAGACATTGATTGAGGATTAAGTTTCATGATTTTTAAAAGTGGTAAAAATGGGCAAAATCTGGTGACTAGCTGCCGAAATTATACGTGTTGAACCAGATTGTCAATAATTGACGATCAAAATAATCTCGTAACCCTCCGGCCTAGCGGCCGTTGGGAGGAGGGTTACGTTATCGCAACTAGTAGATGACCCGCGACCCTGACAAGTTGCGTCATGCTCTATTTTTAACCGTGGGTGATACCTGACCCAAGATTTTTAACAAGAGAGTCAAGGAATCTTTGGTCAGGGGACCAGACTAGCGTTGTTTGTTTCCATAAGGTTTATCGCGATTCAGAAACGCAATGCATTGTGGGATGGAATATGGGGCGGTTACTATGCAGTTTCTACGACTCGCGCACGCAATGCCTACACCTTTGTGTGGGTTCAAACTTCAAGAGCGCCCTCTCTTGATAAACCTTATGTGGAAGTTTTCCGACTTTATTAAAATTCAGATTCCGAAACCCCTCCCCTCACTCCTTAAAAACGTGAGTGTTTCCCCCCCTTGTTCATGTATTGGTTTGTGTACTGTAATCAGGTGTAGTATGTGTGTTTGACTGTGTAGTGTGAGGTGTAGTGTGGTGCAGTATGGTAGTTTGTGCAGTACAGAATTTGGGTTATTGTATTTGTAACTTGGTATTTAATAATAATAGCACAACACTAACTAACATTAACAACAGACTAAAACTTTAAAAAAAAGCTACAATATAAGATGTATGTCAAACTTACCCTTGTTATTCACTGGAGGGTGTGGAAACCAGCCTGTATTAATAGCTCAATCGTAAACCCAGGTTTTGTCTACGAGTGTACCATTTTGATAACATGAAAATAGCGCAAGACTTCAAGACCGAACTGCGATTCCAGAGCTCCGCGGTGATGGCGCTTCAAGAAGCAAGCGAGGCATACCTTGTGGGACTCTTCGAAGACACCAATCTCTGCGCCATCCACGCCAAGCGGGTCACCATCATGCCCAAGGACATCCAACTCGCCCGCCGAATTCGTGGCGAACGAGCCTGAGAGGATTCGTTCCTTTCTCAAAACACAACGGCTCTTTTCAGAGCCACCACTTCTTAACAGAGATGTTAATCACGTCCGTGTATTCGTTATTTCTTCCAATTTTTCCTCTTCCACACTCCATCCTTCAACAAAACAAAAAAAAAACCAATAAACGAACCAATAGACAAACAAACAAACAAACAAATAAATAAATAAACAAACAAACAAGCAACAAACAAACAAGAACCTTAGAAATTTGACAAACTAATGTATACACCTTGCAGTGTAAACATAACTTTCGGTATAATAGAGGACCGTGCCTACTTATACGAATGTTGTATAGCGCCCGCTACGATGGCAGTCAGAAGTTAAATTCAAAACAGCATGAACAAAACAGTTGTTTTTTATCTTTACGCAGCACCGCCATCCTTTTATTGGGTCGGTCGTTCTATCAGTCTAGTCGGGTTGGTTAGGTCAATCTCTTGCTTTGGTTTTACTCCATAATTAAATGGTATCGTTTTCTTCAAAATTAACGTACTATGCATGCTCGGGCCATTGCAGATTTTGTTTTTGTTTTTTTTGATAAGTTTCTCTCATTATTATTTTTGGATACTTGTTTTGGGTT
This sequence comes from Asterias rubens, assembly GCF_902459465.1. Taxonomy (NCBI): domain Eukaryota; kingdom Metazoa; phylum Echinodermata; class Asteroidea; order Forcipulatida; family Asteriidae; genus Asterias; species Asterias rubens. The sequence continues at coordinate 5,482,854 of NC_047071.1, read as the reverse complement.
ACACTATATTCGTGTTGTAGTTCTAACCAGAGTATAAAACTCCTTTCCAATGGTTGCCTGCCCGTTATTCAGACACCCATCCTTGCAGACACGCAACTTTTCTGGTGGACCGCTTCACTGCTCACAGCGAGGCGCGCGAATGCTAACAATGCCCTAATGGCCGCCGGATCCCCGACTCGCAGTATAAAGCTAAGCCTTCTCCGGTGTACCAGTCATCAGTCTGATTTATTCTACCAACTCAGCAACACAGCACTCTATAGTCATGCCTCCCAAAGCAAGTGGAAAGGGACAGAAGAAAGCCGGTAACACCAAGGGGCCAATCCGGACAGACAAGAAGAGACGTCGTCGCCGCAAGGAGAGCTACGGCATTTACATCTACAAGGTCATGAAGCAGGTTCATCCAGACACGGGCATTTCCAGCAAGGCCATGTCGATTATGAACAGCTTCGTCAACGACATTTTCGAGCGCATTGCCGCCGAGTCTTCTAGATTGGCCCACTACAACAAGAAATCAACCATCTCCAGCCGAGAGGTCCAGACTGCAGTCCGTCTCCTTCTCCCCGGTGAGCTGGCCAAACACGCTGTCAGCGAGGGCACCAAGGCGGTCACCAAGTACACAACTTCTAAATAAGCAGGTCCGGCGTCAAGCACAATCCAAACGGCTCTTTTCAGAGCCAACACATTTCCCAAAGAGAGATTCAAAACATGCGTGAATTAAGTGGCCACCGTAACACCAACCGTCCCCATTTAATAATATTAATTAAAATCAACAGGGTTTACAATAATGCTATATTGTATTAAAGGGTTATTCAAAATATTTCTGCCTTCTTTATATATCTCCGTAGAACAACTCAACAACATTGTTTACGAAGTTCAAATCATCTTGATAACTTGTCCACTATAATTTTTAGCGATCACTAAACATCTTTCTCGTTGATTGTTATTCTACTTTTACAGTCAGTTATAAAAAAACAACGCTCAAATGTGTCGTCGAGTGAGGGTTCACAAGATTGGACTTGAAGAAAGAAAGAAAGACGTACATTGAGTAAGTGCCTTGTTCATGACACCGTATTACTTTAATAACATACAACACAACAACAACAGCGACTCTATACGCCAGAGTTAACTTGAAATTATGAATTTGGTAATAGTTTTATTTTGAAAAATCAACCAAAACATGTGCACGCAAAACCAAACAAACAAACATGATGTTTTTCAGTTTCTGTAAATATTTGCTTTTGCTTTGTTTTTGTTGTTGTTGTTGTTGTTGTTGTTGTTGTCGTTGTTGGGGTTAGGTTTGTTTTCTCGGAATCTTATCTTGTTTTCAGAGGGGTGTTGACGGTGGGGGGACCGCCGCAGTAATTATCCCTACCTTCCCCTCGAACTGCGTGCCGCCCCCGCCCGCCGCTGGTGGTCCACCCCCGCCCAGAATGCTCCGCTGAACCCGGGCGCGTCCATGCGAGGAGAAACCTGATTGGTGCATTGGGGATCCACCCTAACGCCATAAGTACACCACTGGCAGTCTCTGCAGTCATTCACACAGATTCAAAGCACCCAGCAGTTCTTTCAGTCTCTTTGCTCAGTATATCAATTCAGTCATGTCTGGACGCGGAAAGAGCGGTAAGGCCAGAAGCAAGGCAAAGAGTCGATCCGCCAGGGCCGGACTTCAATTTCCCGTTGGTAGAGTACACCGCTTCTTGAGGAAGGGCAACTACGCTCAGCGCGTTGGTGCTGGCGCCCCTGTCTACTTGGCGGCAGTCATGGAGTACCTCACGGCAGAAATACTGGAACTGGCTGGTAATGCTGCTCGAGACAACAAGAAATCAAGAATCAACCCCCGTCATCTACAGCTCGCTATCCGAAACGATGAAGAGTTGAACAAGTTGCTCAGCGGTGTCACCATTGCCCAGGGTGGTGTACTTCCCAACATCCAAGCTGTCCTGCTGCCAAAGAAAACCGCCAAGTCAAGCTCTTAAACTCAGCTCTTGCTACACTGATAAACCAAACGGCTCTTACGGAGCCACCACATCAATCCAAAGAGAGATTCTAAACATGAACTGCGTTTGTAAGACAACCCCCCCCCCCCACACATATATATTGAATTCATTGAATACTATTTGTTTTCCGTGCGTAACCAATCATCCAACAAGTTGTTTGGTACCCTATAAACCACACATAAGTCAGACCAAAGCTTTATTTTCGTTGCGATGCTAACTGTAGTAGAGCAACGGTTTAGAACAAAAAAGTTCAAAGCTGTATCAATAGAAGCAGCATTCAAATTCGCCCCCAGACGCTTCTTGATACGGGTGTGTCACGAAAAAAAAATGCAATACACTAAATTGAACAGAGTGCTAAAGGAATTTGACTCGACTCTAAACGAAATTGAATGGCCGAATTCTGCATTTGAAAACGCAGTAACAACTGGATAGGCAAAACAGCTTTAATTCGAACGCATGAAAATGAATTTGACTGCTCATTTGCCGAATTTGACTGAGAAAACCTATATTATAGGATAAGAACAACCGAACGGTTCCAAAACCAATGGAATACTTAGTTTAAAAATGAGAGATAGGCCTACTAATTAAACATTTAAGTTGTCACATCTCTGAGAAGAGGTGCTGATAAAAGCACGTAAGCACATTTTCTGTCAGGTCATCGCTTTATTGCCGATGGGCAATGAGTATTTCTAATTTAACAAACAAACATCAAACAAACGGATATAGCCTATAGTTAGTAGAAAAGGCAAAACCAACAAAGTATACGTGAGCAAGACGCCAATTTGTCACTGACTCGGGGTAATTATCACTGAAAACGGTTCTTGAAGACGCGTCATCTTCTCAAGTCGATTTATCTCCTTTAAGAAGACAGCTTTCGATGTAAGGGGTGAAGTCTATTGAGTCGGATGAAACTATATTGGTCAAGATGATGAGTGAATTTCATTTGGGAGAGGCGACATATTTGCGTTTTTTTTGTCTATCTTTATAAACGGTCATTTACAGATAAATACAGTTTCGTTAAAGACAAAGTATGTGCCGTTGGTTTGTGGAGCCGTTCCTTTAGTTTAAAGAGAAGGTACACCTTTGGTAATTACTCAAAAAAAATATTAACTTAAAAACTGACTTGGTACCAGCATTGGAGAGCTGTTGATAGTATAAAACATTGTGAGAACGGCTCCCTCTGAAGTTAAGTAGTTTTTGACAAAGAGGTAATTTCTCACTAAAATAATAAAAGACTTCTAGCTAGAAGTCTTTTATTCCTATCTGAAAGCACACAAATTCGTTCAACAAAGGTGTTTTTCTTTCATAATTTTCTCGCAACTTTGATGACCAATTGATGGGATACACCAAGTGAGAACACTGGTTTTTGACAATTCGTGTACAGTGCCTTTAATCCTATAAAATGTTAATGACTGTTTACAATCAGACTAACTTTTTGAAATTCTATTTCAGAGAAGGTGTTTACATTTTTAAAATTTCGCGAAATCTGGAGCGACTGAAGAATAATCCCATTAGATAGGAATACACAATGTGAGAAGCGTTATCGCACTAACGCTTCTCACATTCGAGTTTTGGGGCATAAAATCTGATATAACCTAATTTTGACATAACCACTTCGAAGTGAAATGATTCTAAAAGTGCTGTATATTATCGAAAGCTCCTGTGGACTTCTAACCAAAGTTTTGTAATACCACTCTAAGAGTGATTCCCCTTAAAAAAAAATACGTGACTGCATGATAAACCTTTGTGCAAAGGTATCTTCTACATATTATTTGATAACCATTCAGAGTATACTATAACATTCAAGTTTTTTATTAACTGTTGCTAATAATATAAACCATCATAGTAAACTTCCCGGTTTGTTCAAAATGCTATCATTGTCCGTCTTTTTTGACAGTTTCATTTAATTTTGAAATTTCATGCACGATATTCAATGAGGGGATGTTTTTTGTTTTTTTTTGGAGATCAATGGCCAGATGGAGAGAGTCAAACACAACAACATTAAAGTCATTACTGGCCCGTGATCGATCATAATCAATTGAAGGTTGATGCACAAGAAAAGACAAATGGATTGGCTTAAAAGGAAGGGTATACTTTTTGTAAACGACCCAATATTCTCACTTGGTGTAACTCAACATATGCATAAAATAACACACCTGCGAGAATTTGGCCTCAATTGGACTTAGAAATTGCAAGACAAATAATGAAACAAGCAAACACTCTTGTTGCTAGAATTGAGAGTGTGCTTTCTAACAGCATGGGAAACATTCAAGCATGAAGCCTTTCCCAGATTCTTTTTGTTGTATAAATAATTTTCCTCTTTTCTCTATAAACAACATAACTTTTTGTTGTTGATTAATATCAACAGCTCCCCGGTGCTGCTGTTCTTTACCCTGTCACTTTTTATAGTCGTTAACTTACGGCGTAATTACCTAAAGCATATACCCTGCATTCAAATAACACTATTTTATGATCAGATAAATTGCATAAATACAACTTATTTACTAACTTGAGTAATTTCTTCCAGTGTCGTGTCGAGCTCACGAAGATTGCGAACAGAACCGATCTTCTTATAACATAGTCAGAAGAGTTGCGATGACTGGTGTATAGGGGCATGGTATGGGACCTACATTGGTCTGCTCAGAAGTAAAGATCAATTATCAAGGGCCATTGATCTCAAGAAAAAAAAAATAAGGGAATCAATGTGTGGTGAAGAGGTTTTCAACTAGTCGTTTTATCCCAACGAGGCCTGGTTCTTGATAATTTACCTCGACGAGTGGTTTAAACCCGCCGAGGACCTGGTTCTCGATAATTTTACCGAGACGAAGTCGAGGTAAATATTATCAAGAGCCAGGCCTCGGCGGGTTTAAACCACTATAGTTGAAAACCGATTCAACACACTTTGATTCCCATTCATAAATACCTTTCCGGTCAAAAAACATCAATGCAACATTATAATTGTTCAATGATTTCTTTCAACAAAACACCCCTCCAGCTATGAAATGGTATAGGCCCTCGGGTAAACAACTCATAATAAGGAGATTGCTGTGCGCGTCGCGCGTATCGCGTGATGTGGCACACTGTTCCAGCCGTGCTCACGACCAATAGGATATGAAGAAACTGTCTTATAAGCACAGGTGCAAGCTCGGGTGTCACGCCCATGTTTCAACACTTTTTACTGGTTTTATATCATCCCTTCAAACAACCCCTCGTGATACCCTCTCGACCAATCAGAATGGATAAACTGTCTTAGGTATTTATGAATAGTAGTTCATATACGTAAGATCAAAAGGTCAATAATAAAATAAAAAGCATAGATTTGAAAAAAAGGAAGAGGTTTTACTAAGAATTTTTGGTTGTTTCTTTCTGCCAAACAAATACTTTGAAGACTATGTCTTGACCAATAAGCCTAATGTACAGGAGCTCCACAAAACATGTAAAGGCAGTTTTGAAATCCATACAAATTGCACTAAAGGACCTTATATGGTTCTAGGCAGACAATAATAAGGTACGGCCTTCCGAAAAAATTACTTTGAAGCCATGACATTATAGAATAATGATGAAGGGAAAAAGCAATCTCTTTGGACACCAGAAGAATTCCTTTCCCCCAGAAAGTCTTTTCTGAGCGCATGCACTAATTACCCCCACGGATTAGATCAAATTAAAGCATGACTTCCTAAATTGAACGACTGACTTTGCACCTCCATTGGAAGGTCACTGTCAGCGCAGTCAATGACGTCATTAATATGTGACGCCCTGTGATCGATGGGTTCTGTCAACAACTGGAGGCATTTAAATTGTTCAATAATTTAGTGGGATGAGGCTCGTGTGGGTGGTTTTGTGACAAATACTACGAAGAAAATATAACCACACACTGTACTTTTTTCTTTGTTTTGTGCTAAACACCGTGTTGCAATTATTATTCTGCGGCTTCTGTCTTCATACTTTCCAGGTAGAAAAGTGTATCGGACTTACAGGGGTCATCTCGGACCAAGTGTTGGAGGATGAACAATATGAAACATTATAGCGTAGGGCCTATAGGAAAACACAGGCCACAGGTCACATTTTTTAGGTTAACACTTTCACCTTTTGCTGGCTCTATTGTATGTTCACTTTTCATTTTGATTATAGTCTTGCTCTGTATTTAAATTATTGTCATGTGTAAATGGCGAAAATATTAAGAATAAATAATAATCAATAATAAAAAAAAAAAAAAAAAAAAAAAAAAAGTTTCTGCCGATACGGGAGGAAAGATGATGAGAGGAAATTCAAATTGTCCAACAAACATTTAATACAACATGGACACCAACAGAAATACAAATATATAAATCTATATTTTAGTCGATCAAGGGCAACGGCACACGTTGCAACTTACAGTCAACCAGTTCTAGGAAGAGAAGAGAATCCATTCACTTTGATGTTCTCTTAATTTTGTGGGGGAATCGTAAGACATTGTTTGAAGAATGACTCATGTGCTACCAAAGTTTTCGTGTAGCATGCACTGTCACTGGTTGCCTCCAATAGTCGCCTCATGAGACAAGGGACCTTAGAGAGCAGGTTATGCACAACATCATCCTGCAAACTATTCTCGTTTTCGAATTAGGTTGGCAAAAGTGTAAATTTAAATTGGTCCAGAAGTGTACATGGGTCTTAGCCTATCTTTTTTTTTTTTTTTTTCAGTGGCTGTACTATTCGTCTAGACTCTTGCGATCCAAGTGCATATGTATGTTTTTACAGGCATCAACAGCTTAAATAAAATGCTCCCCACCAAGAAGTATTCTGTATTATTCAATATCGGCACTTTGTTTTAAAACAAAGAAATACCTTTGAGAATCGTACGATTTGTTCTTATAATCTTGACAAGGCGCCAGAAGATCTTGCAGTTAACGACTAACGATGTTTTGTTTCTCGATTTAAAGATTTTAAATGTTCCCGTAAAAGCAATTTCGATTAGTCGATTTCGTTAACGGTTATCTTTTTTAAAAGGTGTTATTTTGATTTCGGTGAAGGCTGTTCAATGCTGCCGCTCCAAGTGCCCAGAATAACCCTCCCTTCCCTTGCGTCTGGTTCTGTACTCTCTGATGAATCTGTTTCCATACACACCAACGGAAAAGGGATTTCCGGCAGTCATAAAGTAGGATTTGTAAATCCATTAAAAACCGCCATCTGTTGATGCCTGGTCACGTCTACGCTCCCTCGTGAGTTCAACACGTTTTTCCCAAAGGGCGCCCAAGAACACTTGTTGTGTCGTTTCATATTTACACGATTTTATTAATGAGACAGGTTGTTAATATAAGAGGATGTGAGTTACGACTCTGTATAATTTATATAAGACTTTGAGGACCTGTTTTTACTTTGAATTGCCGACGAAAGCTTTCATCTGTGTCTTGCTTTTGGGGTTCGGATTTTGGTTAGTGATCTGTGAAGATCTGTTCTTATCTATATGTTAGATTATTGTATATCTTATTGCATGTAAAATATATCTATCTGGATGTCAGATCGATATCTCTCCAAACCGATGTATTCATTTAATATACACCCTCAGATTGTGCGATATCTACACTGCAAAACATGGGGTGTTAAAATTGCCATCATGGGTGCTGTCATATTATTATTACAAATACCAAAAAGAATCTAACTTTACACAAAGGGTGTTTAAAGGAACACGTGCCTTGGATCGGTCGAGTTGGTCTTTGAAAAGCGTTAGTAACTGTTTGTTATAAAATGCATATGGTTAGAAAGATGTTGTAAAAGTAGAATACAATGATCCACACAAACATGCCTCAAAATTGCACGGTTTTCCTTTTACATCGTCGGATAACACGGTCGGCCATTCATGGGAGTCAAATTTTTGACTCCCATAAATGGCCGACCGTGTTAGCTCGCAAATTAAAAGGAAAACCACGCAATTTCGAGACAAATTTGTGTGGATCATTGTATTCTACTTTTAAATTGTCTTTCTAACCATATGCATTTTATAACAAACGGTTACAAACGCTTTTCGAAGACCAACTCGGCCGATCCAAGGCAACGTGTTCCTTTAAATAACACTGTATTCTGGAAAATATTATATTGGTGTTGATTTAACAAACCGGGTGTTAAGTTTTTTTTCTCTTCGGTATCTGTCATTATCGGATAACACCAGCGGTGTAAATTTTAACACCACAGTCTGTGCAGTGTGTCGATTATGGTTAATCTTCGCGATACTCACATGGCTTGGGCTCTTTAACCAACACCGATAATGATCAAGCTCAAGTTAAGGAACTTTCCACACAGACTGGTAGTTAAAACTATACCAGATGATAGATTGATAGACATCGAACACCAATTTTAAACTAATTTTGCGTAAATATTTACCCCAAATCGTACCCTCAAATCGTACATTTGTGTGAAATCTTTAGATTTCCACAATGTACACGAGTAGTTGCATATAGTTCACAATTTGGTACCCCAAGTCGCAAACGGAGTCATTCGTTAGTGTTTTGTTTATGTAAACACGCAGTTTAGTCTGGCACCAACCGTACACACCTTTATAAAATTTGTTAATGTATTCCTTATCTAAAGGTTCAAACATTTTCCCTTAGATGCCTCAAGTTAGTCAGAGATCAGCATAGGTACCAGACCGTGATTTTCGGACCGCGAGTTATTGTGTGACAATTTAAGCATGTTGGAGTCAGCCGTTATAATTTTACAACTTAAACACCACATTTGCGTCAATATTATTTGCAACGTCAAGAATTTAATTTGACGTCTTTTCCCCCATTTTTGTGTGCGTCGAATTTATGTTTTAGCGTCTCAGTTGTAATAATTTCGCATTTCGTTATTGCTGCACCTTTTTGAACTGCGGTCTTGTCTTTATTTTGAAGCATTTACAAGAATTTTCCACCCACATTTTCAATTCCAATAATTTGTTTGTTCATTTTCTAGGATGACCATGTACTTCTATAAAACCCACCTACATGACACCCACCCACAGCAAATATACATGTGAAAGTATATGGGATTCAATCAAATTGATTTGCAATTTCGTGTGAATATCGTTATTGACAGAGCTCTTCATGCATTATACATACGCCCGATGAGGCATTGAGAGAGGGAGTCCCCACCCCAACATGTTTCAGCCCTCTGCTCCAACATACATGTACTCCTTACCCATCGTAAATCCTTTAAAAAAAAACAAGATTCACATTTAAGGGCTGGATGAAATTTCTGTTTGTGTTTAGGCCTACAGCTGTTTCATATTTATCTTCAAATGATCATGTATCGGTGTCTTCTTGTTCATCTTTAATCTATAAAGCGCCTTGAGTGTCATTTGGGGCCGATTTGTGTGCACTGAAGACACAAGAGTTGAGAGAGGGGTTATTACACGCCAAATATCAAGCACCAAATAAAGCATCTTAGCGAAACATGAGGCTTCAAAAATGTTGTGGAATGAGTAATCAAACAATGATACAAACCACTGAAAATGATGTATCCATGACCATCCATTAATCGGTTTAGGTTGGCATGACTGCACGCTGCCATTAGTGACGCACTCATGAAGAAAATGAATAGTGAAAGCTTTTTAAAATAATAATGTATTTTACCCCCGAGGGGAAGCTATGATATCAAAGGAATTGCGATTTGTATACTTGGTAGGTTTTTGGTCTGTTTGCGTTATTCATTTTGATGAACAAACAATACAGTGTCTTTGGGTGATGACCAAAAATTTAATGCATCGATGTTAGTTAACTATTAGAGAGGTTTGCGGTAACACTAAGCCAATATCTATTTCTGAGTAGTGTTTGTTCTGAAAAGAACCGGTGGTTAAAGGAACTGGATACTTTTGGTAATTGCTCAAAATAATTGTTGGAATAAAAACTTACTTGTTAGCGATCAATGGAGAGATGTTCATAGTATAAAACATTGTGAGAAACGGCTCCCTCTTAAGTACGTCGTTTTCAAGAAAGAAGTAATTTCTCTTTAAAATATTTGAATTCGAGACCTCAGAATTGGATTTTGAGGTCTAAAATTCAAGCATCTGAAAGCACATAATTTCGTGCGAAAAGGGTGTTTTTCCTTTCATTATTGTCTCGCCATGTCGATGACCAATGGAGTTCAAATGTTCACAGGTTTGTTGTTTTGTGCATATGTTGAGAATACACCAATTGAAAAGACTGGTCTATGACAATAATTACCCAAGGTGTCCGGTGCCTTTAATAAGCGGTTTCTATGGGGTTCCAGGAATGATATTCAACAGAGACCAAATTAGTCAGCCTTCTCCGACCTTCCTCCTCATCACTTACAGATAAATGAAAAACCAAGGACTATAGAGATGGATGATTAATAACGCCAGAATAAATCAATTGTTTGATTAGAAAGCATCGTGTCAATTAAAGCCATCCTCTCGACTTTATTTACAGTAACCGTCTATTAATATAAACCTCAAGGTATAATCGACATTTATTACGCGTTGTAATTGGCTACCAGGAACTCCCTGCAAAATTAATTTAGCAACAATCAAAATGAAAAGAAAAAGAAAAAAAAATCCGCATGTTATTGTTCAGTAACGTGTTCATTATTTTTAGTTGATAAACAATTATACATCTCAGGAATTTCAACATAATAGATATCATGATTCTATGTTTGAGTATGAAAGGAACTGCTTCCCTTCATACCGTCGTACTTTTTTTTAATGCAATTATTGTTTTCACTTCTTGGCATATGAATTTTCATTATTCGTGGGACAAATAGTGAAATTCAATTATCTTCAACATTTTCATATAAATATATATAACTAAACAAAATTGTTACAAAATGTAAAGTACATGTTTCACAACATAGGTTTCCATTTAAGGGATCCATTTAAGAAGCAATGCCATATTCATAAAGCTGAAAGGTGAATGGGGCACCATGCCGTTGCAACAATGTAAACTTTGTAGAATTTGGGCTGGTACCCAGTTTCTGTGAAGCAATATTTTTGTATGCGCTTAGCAAGTTTTTATTCTCATACAGGCTATATGGAATTGTGCTCTGAGCTTTGTAGGAATGAACCATCAGAAGTTTCCATTCCTAATCGTTTCAAAAAAAAATACAGTTCAATTCACTACACTCTGTCTATATGTTACAACCACAGAACGATAAAAGAAAAAGAAAAGGAAAAAAACATCTGAAATAATTTGGTATTAAAATAACTTCTATGAGTATGAATGGCTTTGGTCAATCTGCTGTTATTTTAGCGTGTTCTTTCACCCCAAGAAAGCTAGCTCAAAAACATGCTATTTTTGATTGACATGTTTCTCCTCAAATATTAATGCATGGTGACCAATCTACTGTAATGGTAACCCGAAGCATTTTGGTTCATGTATATATTCATTATGAAGAAAAAAAATACATCAATACTAAAATCTATGATTATAGTTGGAGGGGGTCGAAAACAACTTGCGGTTTATGATGTATTAATTTGCGAGACTCTGGCCATTAATATACCGTCGTTGGCATTATCTGTCGTTGACCTGTTAGATTTATGACAATATCAACAATGCTTACGATCGAATACAGTTGGTTCAGTTGATCCAGGTTTGACATGATTTGGACGTGCTTATTCAGTTCCTTTACTTTGCTCAAACTAATAATATTCTTTTGGGAACGGAATTGATCTTTGAGAAATCGACCGCTACCTTTTGTAACGGTGTTGTTGAAGATCTTAACAGGTGTTGAGGTTGACCAGCCAATGATTGATACGTCACTGACACGCTCGTAGTTTACTTATGACGTCACGTCGCTATTCCACGCCACCTGTTATACTGTTTTTGTTTTTGATTTGGGATTGAACAAAGACAACTGACTAGGGTGGGACTCTAACCAACGACCTCCGGATTAACGTATACCAGCGCTCTATACTTACTGAGCTAGCTAGCCCTATTATTTTGTCAATCTTTGTCCGAGGGCGCCAGTTTTTGTTTGTGGAAAGCAAAAGATTCGATGATAATTTGCCACAATCTACTGAATTCACTGCATCCCAGTTCTGGGACCAATTTGGTAGAGCTGCTAAGCACAAACATTTGCTAAGCATGAAATTTCTTCCCAGATAAAAACAGGATTACCAGCCAATTTCCATTTGTTACATAGTGCTTGTTACTGGTATTCAGCTTTTGTTTGCTTATCCTGAAAATCACTTGGAAATTTGGTTCGGGTAAACCTGTTTTGATCAGGAAGAAATTTCATGCTAAGCAGATTTTTGTGCTTAACAGCTCTATGCAATTGGGCCCTGGTCTTATCTGACGCCTATGGGGTGCCGTTTGTCAATTATTCTAGAGTTTTTTGACATGTGTACCGTGGTTGTTACAATTAAAAGTAAACAATAAAGTGCTATCAATTTGTGTTGTGGCTTACCTACATACCATGAATATACAGTCAAAGCTTATTTATGATGGCTTGGCCTTGGACAATATATCCCTGTCGACATTGGCTGTGTTGTTATTAACTAAATTAAATATTGTGAATGACCCCGCAAATTTTGCTTGCGGATTGAGGTTCCTAAGCGGAATGATATGGGAACATTTCGCAGTATCGGGAGAGCGGGCCTCTAAAAAAAGATCAGGTTATTCAAGTGTGCCTCGTCCAAACACCCTCGCCCTCTTTTCATTGATTTACAAATTGGTACCCCGATGCTCTCCTATGTTTCTGAGGTGTTTATTTGTTTAATTTCATTATTGCACCTCAACAGCACAATTAGCGCCAATAATAGGATACACAGTGAGTGAGTAATGGTCAGTTTAAGTGTGGGCGGTGAAACCCCCAATAGGGAAAACCCACGCAATCAGTATAGCGACTCAAGTCCCAATGCATGTGCAAGGCTCTGGTGTCTGAGATGGGAGTTAATCCATTGGTATGGCGGTATGGATGAGGAGGCTTTAAGGCCCCCTCTATATGCCAACCCCCTCCACTTTGTCCCCATAGTGACATTTCGGTATGTAAAACCACATCACTTTGAAGTGAAATGTCTCAAAATGCTTTATACTATCGAAAGCTGCTGCAGGTTTTTATGGTTTGTACTTTCTTTAGCTTGATGGTGCGTAGACATTCCCTTTAAATGCGCAATACACTGTATGACAAACGAAGACATTGACTTCAATAATGGCTCAACGAAGATTGTCGTGATGATGACGGAAGTGTCGTGCAGAGCGGTTAAAATCACGAATTCAAACTCTTGTGTTTCTGATCAGCAGAGTTGTGGGTTCGAATCCCCAGCCGTGACACTTGTGTCCTTAAGCAAGAC